>NC_134485.1:275288149-275428149 GCF_040206685.1 Ascaphus truei | reverse complement strand
TACCACCTCCATAACTGCGGGCAGTGGGAGCGCCGGGGACAGGTGAACACCCCCGCTACCACCTCCATAACTGCGGGCAGTGGGAGCGCCGGGGACAGGTGAACACCCCCGCTACCACCTCCATAACTGCGGGCAGTGGGAGCGCCGGGGACAGGTGAACACCCCCGCTACCACCTCCATAACTGCGAGCAGCGGGACAGCCGGGGACAGGAGAACACCCCCGCTACCACCTCCATAACTGCGGGCAGCGGGAGAACCGGGGACGGCACAGAGAGTACTTACTGTGTCCAACAGATCTCAATGGAAAAAGAATGGCTGCTCGTTAGGGGTGGGCTCATATAGAGCCTGGCCACGCGCCCACAAAGCCTGGGAGAGTGCGCCAATCAGCAGTCAGGTAGGGGGAGTTTTTTTCTTTTCTGCGCGAGCAGGGAAAATTAAAAAAAACAAACACGTGTGCTGCTTGGGCCAATAGGAGCTCGCCCAGATGTTAAATCCACTCGCCCCGGGCGTGCAGATGTATAGGATTATCGAACACTGTGAATATATATATATATATATATATATATTCATATATATATATATATATATATATATCACTGAATCAATGTGTTTGGATGTATCCATTAAGGACCACAGAAACAACTCATGCTAAAAGTGACCTGTGTCATGGATCACAGACCATAGGACTGAAAGTATGGGTGCTAGGTAGCATTACACAAGTATGAAAATTTCGAAGACAAGATAAATGTTAAACACGGTGCAGGGGAACAGGGAGGAACCTCAAACCTCCCAAAACAAATCACTAATATATACAATGGTTTCCAGCACACAATCAGAGTCGGACAAAATGTCAATTAGAACAAATGCGAATTGTATGGATTATGGATGCAAATACAAAGGTAGCCCCAATGCAGGCCAGGACAGAAATTCCCACGGAACAGTTTAATATACAAAAATCGGAGGGAGAGGAAGGGTGGAGGGGAAACAAAGGCGTGAAAAAACACAAGAAAAAATGGGGAGCGGGGGAGGGAAAAATACGTACAAAACACGTAATGAATAGGGTAATAAATTGTAGGGGGGCAATGTTTCGGGACCTAAATCGCCCCTTCTAGCCGTACCCACAGACTAATGTAGCCTATGTTACTTCCCTAATAATACACCTCAATCCAAAGACAAAACCTCTCAATTACACAGGTAAGTGATGTGAAGAACAAACCAAGTTTGTCTATTACACATAAATAGAACAGTATGTGGCACTAGAATAAGACGGTGTATCTGCAGACCTAGAAAGTGACAGATCTAAGGACCAAGGTAATGAACAAATAAAAGCGTCAGATACACTAAATGCTCATAGACCCATAAGAATAAGTAACTGCTGCAAGGAGCACTGAAAAAGGTAATGACCCAATAACAGCGTCAGATACACTAAATGTTCATAGACCCCATAAGGATAAGCAGGTAACTGCTGTAAGGAGCACTAATAAACTCAAGCAGAGATAAGCTGATAAAGTTTTTTTTAAAAAGGGAACAATATATCGTGGTTAGTGTCGGCAGCTCATGCAGTCATCTGTGGTGACCATAGGACTAATCATATATGCATGCCAGTTGAGAGGGTGTTTAACATTTATATAGGAATGTCTGGGTGGGATAGAAGCAAGCTGTCCAAGAAACATTAATCTTGCAGTATTGAATCACAAATTGAATGTTATTAAGCTGTTTCCATCAAACAAGAAAAAAGTTTTTAAATTTAAAGTTCCAAAAATTTTCTTATGAACCATTTATTATCATACATTACAGGAAATGCATAAAGTTTAAATTTAAAATTACTTGTGTGTGTGCGCGTGTATGTATGTGTATGTGTATGTGTGTGTGTATATATATATACACACACACACACACACACACACACACACACACACACACACACACACACACACATATGCTGCAAACACCTGAGGAAGTTGCCTGGAGCAACTAAATGTGTTGGGATAATACCACTGGAGCGTTTCTAGCCAATTGCTGCCAGCAACACTCCTGTTTGTACAACGGAAGAACCCTGCTGGGAGGGGGGCGTTTGCATCTGGGGGGGGGGGGGGGGGTGTTTGCCTGGGCCCCAGGAATTATGTTGGCAGCCCAGATATGCATCTCGTATAGATTCCAAAGTTCTTTCTTGGCAGGCATCTCCCTAAAGCTTCAGCATACTGCATTATACAGCTTTGCCCTGAAGTGCTTGTTCATTTTAGCTTGGCCAATTGCTCTACATAGATGGAAAAGAACATTTTTATTTAGGAAAGCATAGCAGTGGATTTGACAATATAATGTGTACATCCGATATTGCGGCAAAACACCACTTCCAATATTGTGATCTTGCCTTGTACTGTGTCAATGTTAAAGTTTAGAAATTAATTATAATTAACGATATAGCCTGAAAGAAATGAGTTTGCTCTTGAATACGCCCGACAGCCTAAAATGTACGGCAAAAGTTTTTCAGCTCAACAATGCAAATAATTCTTTCTGAAGGATAGCTATTGTGTGTATTCTGCAGAAATGAAGAGGTTAGCCTAACACAACCTAAGACTTTATTATCATTTTTAGCTACTTTCAATGGGCAGTAATTGAATGTGGGTAGCAAAACAATGACTTGCACTGTGATGCAGAACAAGATAAACACTCTCCCCAAGGTTTGGGAACATTACACATTTTCATCTGCCACTGTCTTTAAGGATTGCTCTTTATTCGGAGGTTAAACTATGGCGTGATACATTTCTAATGCCTGCATTCAATTCATATCTATTGAAAGTAATGGAAATGTTGAATTAGATTATCCTCTCCAGAACTTAATAGTACACAATAGGAATACAGTGAAGAACATGTATATTTGCATAAATAGAAAAATATGAAAACCGTTGCCACTGGCAACTCTAGTTTTAATCTCTATAGCGGTCAGTGCACAAAAATGTGTTACAGTTTCCATCTATCACAGGTTAAACATGAAGAGGTGACTAAAGCAATATTTATTATTATAAACACACACACACACTCACTGATCCACGAGAGCTGTACGACGCTCCGACAATATCCCAACATAGTTTACGCTCAGAAAACAAAACTAGTATCTTATCTGAACACAAAACAGCTGTTAATAAACTACTATTTAAATGTCAATCAAACAGATTAATCTTCAAAAGAAATGTAAATTCTTCACAAAGTTTGTCATACGCCTCAATTAATGGAGATTTTAAGCTGAAATGCTTGAAGGAAGGTGATTCATGATTCTTAATGCAAATGTCTAGGCTTAAATTCTACTTTTAGCAGCAGTAACTTTTACAGAGCTGCCCTCATAATGTGCCTGTCATTTCTTGCTTTATGCTTAAGAAGACATGCTGAAATTGTGTTAAAGCTCCATTTCTAATCATGATAAACACATTATAACACAAGCAGGCACGGGTTAACAGTTAGATTTTTTTTTTTTAAAGGGCACTTTGTAAAAACAAATTGATAAATTCAAATCTGCTTAGTATTGTATATTTCTTTGAAACAACATATTTGTAAGGATACAAAATAAGTAAGAAAAAGGGAAACTGGAATAATGACACAGGCAGGAAATCAAGAGACTAACACCAAGGTGAACATGATTTTTAATCTGTGTATACTGTATCTTAAACAGCTGGGTGTGTATTTTTAAATGGCAAATGTGATCTGTTAAGTGAGCCACGTAAAGATACAATATGGCCCTTTTCTCTTCTCTCCTTTAATAATCACGCCTTCACCTAAGTTTTGTTTTGAAAAATATAGACTACTATTTATACCTGTAGCCCTGTTTCCTACTGAATACAGTACGCTACCAATGCTGTCTAGCCTGTTGGCTCGCAGGGCCTAAGCCTCCGCCACGGAGAGCCTGAGGCAACACATATGTATACCGATAACCTCTTACCAAGTGCAGCGCCTCCACCTGTGATGGCTCCCAGCAGAGCGGGAGTGGTTCCTTACAGGACAACAATGTAATACTACGCACACCGCATATAACCGAAACAGCGACTTTACTAATGGTAACCATAACCTTGCATGACATACAGTAAGTGTCCCTCTGTATAGGAGACACAGTAACTCACGCGTCTCGCAGGACGCGACCCCTCACCGTGTACCCACACTGTGTCCAACTCCCCACACCACAACCCCACCCCCAAAGTAAGGTATGTGTGTGTGTGTGACTGCGCAGTCACTATTTACTGATTTATAGTTGGTGCACTTATGGGTGTTAAGCGCTCGGGCCTGCAAACAGACTTCACAAAGGATCCGACGATGATACCTTCCAGGGCGATCCCACCCGGTTGGTTGTTGCTGTGCTTGAAGAGGTCTGATCCCAAACCTCTGTAATGGTGCTGCGACAGTCTCTGGTTCTTACACTTCTCTCTCTCTAAAGTGACAGGTTCCTATACTAGGGACTGTCCCTACATTAACTCAAACTGACTGTGACTCAGGGTCTAACTGGGTCTGGGGGTATGGGGCCTAGTGTAGAGGCTACTTGCCTCTCTACACGCAGAGCTCCTTCACCTTCCCCTTCCCGGTCGTCTCTGCTTAACGTGCTCCCCTGCGCAACCTCCTAACTCTTCCTCCCGGCAATCCTGTTGCCCTATAGGCTCACTGGCGTCACCTGGTCCAGCTGAGGCTCCTGGGACTCGTAGTCCCCTGCGCTACGTCCCCTCTGATTGGCCCATGCTTCGCGGGCTTAACACAACCCCTCCTGCGCATGCACGACCTTTCCTCTATTGCCGTTCTCATCGGGCTCACTGCGCATGCGCCAGTATCCAACATGGCGGCGCCCTGAACACTCGGCCTGCCGCAGAGCCTCCGGTGCACTGGAGCGCTCCCTACACACGCTGCAACCTTCCCTTATTCTCCTAGCAGAGCGGAGATAAGGGTGAAACTGGGGTACCAGGCTACATACCCATAACAACTATAAGATATACAGTACCTCAGGAACGAATGACAGGGCATGGCCATTCTGCCAATAGACACAATTTCATTATTTAAAATGTATTTGCCATACCCAATGTATTTTTCTACAAATGTGATTACATTTGCACAAAAAAAAAAAAAACTGGATTGTATAAATGTTCACGTTTTAACTAAAAATGTGTGTTACACTGCAAAAAATAAAAGGCTAAAGAAAACGTTTTGTGTACCTTGGGTCCACATTTGCCGTCGCTTCATCAATAATCAATATTTGATTTTTTCTTAACATTGCCCGTGCAAGACACACCAGTTGTCTTTGACCAACGCTGAAGTTGGAGCCAGATTCGGCCAACTGTGTCTCAATTTTACCAGGTAATTCTTCAATCGCCTCCTTAAGCTGCACCTGTAATGTTAATGGGGAAAGATGTTGCAATTGTACACAAATACGATTTGTTTATAATTAGTATAGCAAATATATCTTACATGTACACACAGCACGTACTGTATGGTCTTCTCATGACATTTTACAGTTTCACACGTGGGGAAGTGAGAAATATGAGAAGCAACTGTTATATAAGGCTACATGCAGTATCAAAGTGAAAATTTAAGAAGGCACCTTACTCCACAAGAAAAAAGAGGCAAGGCACAGTTAATCAGCAAGGTTAATCTAAGAGGGCTCACCTGAGCGACACAAAAAGAAGTACATTTTTAAAAAGGCCATGAAATCACCAAATAAGACTGCAAAACTTGAGACAGTATGGGCAGGCCTGGAAGGGTTGAATGCCAAACAAGAAAGTTAAGGGTTTTAAAACCAGGTGCATCTGTTTGGACATATCACCATATTATAAGCTAAAGCAGTAAAATTCAGGGCATTATTGAAAACCCTGCTCTCTGATTGGTTAAAATTCCAGGCATTATCCACAATCAGTAATGCCCGGAATTTAAGCAGCAGAATGTGTAGTTTTCAATGTGTTTATTTCCAGCCAATCAGCTTTCAGAACAGTTGAGACAGGGCAGGGGATTGGTCAGGACGTATCAGCCACGGGCTGACTCCTCCCCCTCCTGAGCTGACAGATTTTCTGAGCAGATTCAGTTGAATTGGCGGGGTGTCTGCAAAGCAAATACGTAAGTGGCTGTCTGCAGTTTCTTTGTGGCTGCAGTTTGTGTATGAGTGTGTCAGAAGCAGTGTGTGTGTGTGGATGCTGTGCTGTTGTATATCTGTGTAGAGGTGCTGTGTGTGTGTGTGTGTGTGTGTGTGTGTGTGTATAGAGCTCCAGTGTGTGTTTGTCAGTGTCAGCAGCAGTGTTTATGGGTGTAGTGTGTGTGTAGAGGTGCTGTGTATAGAGGTGCAGTGTTGTGTGTATGTTGTGTGTGTAGAGGTGCTGTTTGTGTGTAGAGGTGGGGGGGGGTGCAAAGTTTAGTAAGTGGCTGCATTTTTTATTGTGGCTGCAGTGTGTGTGTGTGTGTTGTGTTGTGCTGTTGTATGTGTAGCAGCAGTTTGTGTGTGTGTGTAGAGCTGATGTGTGTGTGTATAGAGCTCCAGTGTGTGTGTGTGTGTGTGTGAGTGTGTGTGTGTGTCAGTGTCAGCAGCAGTGTTTATGGGTGTAGCATGTGTGTGTAGCAGCAGAGTTTGTGTGTGTGTAGAGCTGCTTTGTTGCTTGTGTGTGTGTAGAGCTGCTGTGTTGTGTATGTAGAGCTGCTCTGTTGTGTGTGTGTAGAGCTGCTGTGTTGTGTGTGTGTGTAGAGCTGCTGTGTTGTGTGTGTAGATGTGCTGTGTTGTGAGTGTAGAGGAGGTGCTGTGTTGTGTCTAGAGCTCCAGTGTGTGTGTGTGTGTGTCTGTGTAGCAGCAGTTTGTGTGTATTGAGCTGGTGTGTGTGTGTGTGTACACAGAGAGGCAGCAGTGTGTGATATAGATATCTGCAGTGTAAGCGTATATAGAGGTGGTTTCATGTATTTACCCTTTTATTTTAATAAAAAAATCTATTTAACTATACAAAAGTGTCTATTATTTATGAAAAAAGTCTACATTTAGCCTATAATAGTAATAATCCCCTCAGAACAGGGCATTATTGGCCAGTAATGCCCTGTTCTGAGGGGATTATTACTTAAATAAAAACAGTTACATTTTTTTTCCTATGACTACTTAACTGGAGTATATATAAACAAAAATTGAGAAAATTCATTGGGGTTGCATATTTTGTTATCACACTTTGCATTCAAAGCCTTAGGAAGATTTTCACGTATGCACCAGTTCTTGAGGGTGAGTTTTACACTTTGGACCATGAAATAGCCGCAGCTACACACATATAATCACAGCAATAATAAATGTCAAAAGGAGAAACGTTCTAGTGTTCTTTTAAAACACATATGAAGAGCAAATATATTTCATTGTATCAGTACCTCTCCTAAAACATCCCACAGCTCCTCATCAGTATGCTCATCAAAAGGATCAAGGTTTTTTCTCATTGTCCCAGTGAATAAAACCGCATCCTATTAAAAAAAAAAGAATTATGACAAAGAAAATGCTTCAAATAATGAACATACTAGAGCAGCGTAATATGATCTTTCTTTTATATAGTAAAAAAAAAATCATTTTCTATTTTGTTCCAATGGTTTTCCACGGTCATAGCAAGATACATTTATATTTTCATACGGGATATAATATACAAGCTAAGCATGGTTGAAACATTTCCATTATTCGCATTATTTTAATTACTATAGCGTCTCGATTATGTATGCAGAGCCTCTCTACGTTCTATACAGTGTGCTCATTGGTAAGTCATTGAAAGTAGCAAGTCTTTAGACAAGCACTTAATATATCATCATAATAACAATTCTTCTTTCTAATGTATATTTTACAATAATAACAATCATGTGTCAAAACACAGTAGTGTGAGTAACCCAATGTTAACCCCATTCATTATAAAGATAGAACGCTCACATATTAAAGCATTAGGGAAGATTTGAGATTTTGATACCAAACCAAGAAACGATATGTACATATGGTAGGATTATTTAAAAATCACATGAACATGCTTTTGTCAAAAAATAAAATAATGAAACGCCACTGGACATACAGAATCTGTTTTTTCCCTTTCCAATTTTGAGAAATAATAAAAATAGTATTTGATAACACCAGTTTTATTCCTATTACTTTTGTTGGAGGAAGACAGAAAAAAAAAGCCCAAAGTGTTCAAATGTATAAGAATAAAAATGAATGACACCCAACCTGTTAAAAAACATACATTATCGGGGAACTTCCGGTGACGTCACCCGGTATGGACGGCTGCTAGAGGAGCTCCTGAAACCCGCGGGTTGTACAGCGACAAAACCCCCACTTAAACTTCAAATTTATGGACGAAAATAGTCCTATCAGATAGACAAACAGAAGGGGAATGTCAAAAACAAAAAAAACGAATAACCAGGCTGTTACCAAATTTTTCTCACCGTCTCAGCGAGGGAAAGCAAGCACTATGAATCCCCAAGATGGCGGCGGACCGCATGGCGCTACCTCCCAATCGGGGAAAAAGACCCAGCCGAGAGAAAGCCCCCCTACAAGCCCAGAACAGGCAATAACCAGGGCATATTTGGAAGAACTGATGGCGGGAATGGCTGCCACCCACAAAAACCTCCTTCCAAACGGAATTGCGGTCTGCGGTGAGCGACATAAGGAAGGAAATCTCAGGGCTAACAGAAAAGACCACTACCCTAGAGAACAAGCTCTCCGAATCCCTACAAAGACAGGGAGAAGCGGAAGAAGAGATCAGCCGCCTGGGTGAAGAGATCTCCCTCCTCAAAGAAGGCATGGAAGAACAAGAAAATCGTGACCGAAGACAAAACATCCGTGTGAGGAATGTTCCAGAGTCAGTCACACAAGAACAGATTCGGCCTTACCTTCTGGAGTTCTTCAATCTGGTCTGCGGGGAGATGGAGGAAAAGGAGATGGAAATGGACAGAGCCCATCGTGCGCTAGGACCCAAGTCTGACGATCCAAAATGCAGAAGGGACATCATAATAAAAATGCATAAATATACCTCAAAAGAAAGAATTATTTCAGCATGCCGGGACATGGGAGAAATAACTTTTCAAAATGAGACACTACAAGTGTTCAACGACTTGTCAAAAGCAACAAGAGACCGCAGACGGGAGCTAAAGCCACTGACTAACCTGCTCCGGGAGAAGGGAATACAGTACAGATGGGGCTTTCCGTTCAAAATCTCGGTGAACAGAAACGGAAAGTTCCTGTCCCTGAAATACCCCGCGGACATGGCCCCATTTGCAAAGGCCTTGGGCCTAACCCCTCCTCAGGCATGGCTATCGGGCAACCTGCCATCTGGAGACACCGCAGGAGACCCACCCCGGACATCGGAGAGGATCGCGGCCCAGCACTCCAAAGACAAGTAAGTAACAGCCGCCACCGCACCCAAACAACACCCCCCTTCACGATCCCGAGAGAGAGAGGAGACCCACAACTACACCGAAGGGTATCCCATCGGGCCGGAGCTGTACCTGGAGAGAAGCTGCTGACCTCCCGATCAAGACGACACTGGAAACCGCTACCCACATTGGAACACGTGTCATCTATTCCCGCGATGGCACCGAGGCAGATCCCGCCAGCCGAGTCGAAATCCTGGTCCACACTTAACTCGACCGGATGGAGCGGGATCGTGGTTTCCCTAATGCCGGTTTACAATGAGGGTCTGGCTCCAGGCCTTGTTCTGCCATGCCCCGATCCCCAGTCTTTCGGACGAGGCCGCAGGGGTGTTCGCTCCACCCCCCTCTTCAGCCGGTAGCCCCGATCCCACGGGATGATTTTTTTGGCCCATGGGGGGGGAGGGGGGTACGGCCCATCAACAAGCAATCAGCAGAGCCTGAACCAACAAAAACGCATTGGCTCAAGAGACGGAGGACAACTGCGACCCCGAGGACCCAGTTTAGCCGATTTGTTTTAAAGGACGCACAAACACAAGTTGAGGTTTTGCGCCCTGGAGGCCGTGAGTAGTATAATAAAAGGTTATATCATAGAAAGTACCCCGCGGCCCCCCCCTCCCCCGTCTCAACCTCAACCCAAGCACATAGCCCCCCGCCCTTCCCCCCCCCTCCTCCCCACCCTCCCCCCTCCTCTCCAACGTCGGACTGACCCGGAACCACCCCAGAAGGGCTCTTATAGCCCAAATGCCGGCTGTTTTTAAAGCTGGCAAAAGTTTGTTGAGACCTTTTCAAGGCCTCGTTACAACCTATTTCTATCAGCTGACCCTGTCCCAGCTGATCTTCGCCCTACCCCCGTTGACCCTCCCCCACGCCGTCCCCCCTCAGCTTAAAATAGCTATTTTAGCCAAAAAAACCTCACAACTCCCACACCTACAGAGATATAAGCTAGACTCAGACTTACTGAATCAGGGCCTCTCAAATGGGAAAGATGAGGCCTTACGATACCCTCTAAAAAAGAACCCAAATGGCTAGCCAAACCACAATTAAATTCACCTCACTCAATGTGAAGGGCCTCCAGAATAACCGTAAAAGGAGGCTAGCACTCCAAGATATGAAAAGATCAGGGAGGGACATCATATTTCTACAGGAGACCCACTTCACATCACAAGACCCCCCAAATTTATTCAAAAAAGTGTTCCCAATGTGTTTTTTCGCATCATTTACTAGCAAAAAAAGGGGTGTAGCTGTCCTGATCAGACAAGGCACCCCATTCAATCATATCAAAACAACTGCGGACCCAGAGGGTAGATTCCTAGTGGTATATGGCTCCTTAGCGGGCTCAGCGATCGCTCTTATCAATGTATATGCCCCAAACGAGAACCAGACCGAATTCCTAAAGAAAGTACTCGAGGGCATAGACCCGGGATATCTGTCATCGATGATAGTGGGAGGGGACCTAAACATGGTCCTCAACCCTACCGAGGACAGATCGACCACAATGGGTCCCCCCCGTACAACCCCCTCCCAGATCACAGGGAAAAGGTTTAGGGGAATCTTGAGCGAGTTTTCACTGGTGGACATCTGGAGAACCCAACACCAGGGCCAGAGAGACTATACTTTCTACTCAGCACCTCACCAGACCTACTCTCGAATAGACCACTTTCTGGCCACAAAAAATGTGGTGGCGGCAACAACTGACTCCGACATAGGACCGATCACATGGTCTGATCATGCCCCGATTACCATAACCTTGACAACACCCTTCGAAAAGACAATAAATTACTCATGGAGGCTAAATGACTCACTACTCAACCATCCTGAGATAGAAAGAGAGATCAGAACTGCCATTCGAGACTACTTTTTTTTTAACTCAGGATCCGTCTCCTCTCCAGCAATCCTGTGGGAAGCCCATAAGGCAACCATTAGAGGGAAATTCATCTCCATCGCATCCCACAGGAAAAAAGCCCGCCAAAAACTAATAAAGGAGCTCACGGATGATATCAAAATAATAGAACAAACTCATAAAGCTAACCCCTCAAAAAAAATATATAAAACATTGACAACAGCTAGAGCAAAACTTAGACAAATCCAGCTGGAGGATGTTGAGAAAGCCCTTAAATGGACCAACCAACAATATTATGATAAAGGGAACAAGGCAGACAGACTTCTAGCGACTAAATTAAGAGGGGTGCATAAACGGTCCCAAATCACGGCGATCAAGAGTAGGTCTGGTGAGATACAACATAGTGACAATAAAATAGCAGCCGAATTCACAAAATTTTACACCGAACTTTATAACTTAAGATCCAAAAAGGGCCGCCCCGAATCAGCAGCATCTGAATTAATAGCACAATACTTAGATAAGTGTCAGCTCCCCACACTAACGGAGGAGGAAAACACAGTCCTCAATGCTGAGATTTCAAAAGAGGAACTGGAAGAGGCGGTCAAATCATTAAAAATCACTAAGTCTCCTGGCCCAGATGGCTTCACTAATGTTTACTATAAGAGATTCTTGCCAGTATTATCCACGCATCTCCTAAGAATATTTAACGATTTTATGGAAGGAAATCAAATCCCTACGTCAATGTCCCTGGCCATAATACACAAAGAAGGCAGGGACCCGATGCAATGTGGAAGCTACCGTCCAATCTCCCTGCTTAACTGTGATCTCAAACTATATAGCAAAATACTCGCAAATAGATTGAATCCCATTTTACCAAGATTAATAGATAAAGACCAAGTGGGATTCGTAGCAGGCAGACAGGCCTCGGACAATACCCGAAAGATAATTGACATTATTGAACATGTCCATCTCACAGGGACCAAAGCATTACTCCTTAGCTTGGACGCAGAGAAGGCGTTTGATAGAATAGACTGGCTATTCATGGACCATGTTATGCGCAAATTCGGCTTCAAAGACGCATATCTAGAAGGAGTCCGTAGATTATATCAAAATCCATCTGCAACAGTAAAACTACCAGGGGGCAGTAACCAGAGATTTGAGATTACTAATGGAACTCGACAGGGATGCCCCCTATCTCCTCTCCTCTTTGCATTAACCATAGAACCCCTAGCAGCGGCAATAAGAACAAATAGAGACATCAAAGGAATAGAAATTGGACACAGGCAGCACAAAATATCACTATTCGCAGATGATGTCATTTTAACCCTGACGCAACCCCAAACATCCCTACCTAACCTCCAAAAAGAACTCCGAGATTTTGGAGATATATCAGGCTATAAAATCAATAACGATAAATCGGAAGCATTAAATTTAAGCCTGCCAGAGCCAGAGGTGAAACTCCTCAAATTAAACTTTAATTACCATTGGAGCTCCTCGAGTATCAAGTATCTGGGAGTAAAGATAGCGAGGAACTACCAATCCCTATATCAACAAAATTACCCGACCTTATTCCGGAAAATTAAACAAGACCTAGCGAAATGGGGAGGATATCAAATATCATGGATCGGGAGAATGATCTCGGTTAAAATGAACATACTCCCCAGATTATTATACTATTTCCAGACGCTCCCGGTCCACATCCCTGGCTCAGAATTAAAAAACATACAAAAACTAATCTTCCACTTCATTTGGCAGGGTAAGAAACCCAGAACCGCTAGGACAGTTCTCCTGGCATCAAGGGGTAGAGGAGGACTTGGTGTCCCAGACATCACCAAATACTACCTAGCCGCACAATTGCGACAGGTAGTAGTCTGGAATGCCAACCCAAACCAATACTGTTGGCTAGATATAGAATCATACTACGCCGGAACGCCTTCACTACCAGCTTGCCTTTGGTCCCTGAGCAGGGAAGACATGCAGAATAGTAAACTTAAATTAGGCCCAATGAGACACACATGGGAGATCTGGACGAGATGCAAATATAAATTTAAGCTCACTTCGCCCCAATCCCAACTCATACCAATTCACAAAAATCCGAAATTCCCTCCTGGTTGTGAGCCCAGACAATTGGATCAATTCAAAGTAAAAAATATTAGAACGATCGCTGACCTCTTGAGCATTGGAGAATTCCTGAGCTATCAAAATCTACAAACCAAATATGAAATAGCAAGGTTGGACGTATTTAAGTATCTACAAATTCGGCACTTTGTTCGAACCTTATCCCCAACGTTGAAATTTCCCCCTCTCACAGTTTTTGAGCGGCTCTGTCGAGAAACAGGCCACCAGAAAGGTCTTATAACACAAATTTACGCAGTATTAGAAAGGGCTATAGAAGCCCCCACCCATGACTATATGCTGCATTGGGCAGCAGAATTGGGCATAGTTATAGACCGAGAGGACTGGGAAAGAATTTGGGAGAATGCCTCAGGAACTTCCATATGTACCACAATCAAAGAAAATATATATAAAATACTGTTCCGCTGGTATCTTACCCCAGTTAGAATAAACCAAATCTACCCCCAGGCGTCCGATCTATGCTGGAGAGGTTGCGGTCAAAAGGGGGACATGGCACACATTTGGTGGACATGTCCGGAAATTCAAAAATACTGGGGAACCACTCAAAAATTAATAGAAGAGGTCACCGGCCTCAAAATCCCTGTCGACCCGCTGACCTACCTGTTGGCCAGGCCCCTAGAAAATGTGGACCGACCAACAGGTAAATTAATCTCCTTCATCCTAACAGCGGCTAGATGTGCAGTGGCAGCCGCCTGGAAGAAAGTGTCTCCCCCCTCAAAACAAACGATAAAAAATAGGATACAAGAGGTAATGAACATGGAGAAACTATCGGCTTTTTTGAAAAGATCCACGGACTCCTTTAATAAAACATGGGACCCGTGGCTAACCCATATGGCACCCCCACGTCCCTAACCCAAAGATGAAAAGTAAAAAGAACGAGTCTAGAAACTCCAGTAGAAATACTCTGAGGACGTAATAAGCAACAAGTATCCATTGTAAATTGACCTTGATTCTGAAGAAGTTACAATCATTTATCAATTTAGGCTTTTCATATTAAAAAATAAATGCACAGTGTCTGGTTTTGTTTTCTTGTCCTGAGAGTCCCGACATGAGTGCACCACTGCAGTCTGTGTTCCAAAAACCCGACATAATGTACGCTTATTTAATATGGGCCGCGATTAATGCAACAGATAAGATGGCAACAGTTGGTCAAATGTATCAGTATTTTATCAAAAACTATGACTTTTAAAAATTTTCACCAGATGCTCATGTGTGGAAGCGTGTAATAAGGAAAAAGTTATGTATCGATTCGTGTTTTTTTCGTATTGATCCCGGTGTTAAAGGAGGGTATTGGTGTGTAGCACCAGATTTTTCCCGTATCTTTGATCATAGAGACTTCAAAAGGCGAAAGGTTATTTTAAAACGAACTAAGAAACGTCAGTCGCTGGCAAGCAATGCGCCAGCGCCAGCTTCCAATAACGGTCCGACCGTCAGTGAAAACCTGGTGACCGGCAACCCTTGCTGTCTGTCCCCGCCCGGATACCTGCAACCTGAGCCGGATTTCGCGTACAGATTCCAGCAAGCTTGCATGTACCAAAGCGATTTCCAGCCTCATCAGCTGTCAACTACAGGTGTAGTAGTCCCGCTGTCACCTACGTGTATAATCTTGAATACGTGACTGGCAGTGGCACGGCGCCAGCTGATTGGCAAAGTCTATGGTGAGTAATGTTGCTGTATTTTATTCTTTTTTTGAAATATCAATATCAATGCACAGTCAAGCGATTCTCCTGTAAGCAATATCATTGGCTGAGCAGCTTCTACAGTAGATACTGAACAATTGGTGGAAAGCTAGGCGCATGTGCATTGGAACCGTCTTGAAACGCATATGCATGTCATCACATCTACAGTAGGCGCATGCGAACAGGAGACGCCCCCCGAGAAAATTATTGGTGGGACTGACTGTGGGAACTTCTTTAGGGGGCTGACTGACCATTACAGTAAAACTTGTACTTTTATTTTTCCTCAGAAAAGAAAACTTTGTCATCTCATGCGGAAAACGGCAAATGGAGGGATTTCGATGGATAATATCGCTTTGTGTAACAATGCCTGCACATTGCTGAATCGGATTTAAAAAACCACATACCAGAGTCAACAGTTTAGTGGCCGTTGTTATTGATTAGGATAGAACAACTGAGAGCTTCATAGAAAACCTGAAACAGTATGCTGTTGTTTTCAGACAGTATACAATACTTTTTTATATACATACTGTATAATAAACCCGAAAAATAAAAAGTATGCATTTATTCTACATGTATTCCAGTACATACTGTATGTGTATTCTATACCCGTACAGCATGTATTGTTTTAATACTCTTGTGATGTACTGAGCATGCCTGGACAGTACTGTACTGTATGTTCTAGAAACACTGTATGTTGTTACAGTACAAAAGGAGACAATGGAACAATTTAAAACAAATCAATGGTTTCTTTTATTGGTGGAGTAAGTACAAAAACATTTATGGAGTAAGTAAAAACATTTATTTAAAAATACAATTTAAAAACATTTAAAGTGTACAGCAATTCAAAACATTTACAGGTGTATGGTGTACTGCTAGTAAAAACATTTATGTACAGTATGAATACAATTTCAAACTAGCAACATTTCCTTTATTGAAGTGCAGAAAGTCAAAACATTTCCAGTAGGATGGTGTACTGAACAGTAAGTCAGGCCTGCACAACTCCAGTCCTCGAGGGCCGCAAACAGGCCCGGTTTTCAGGATATCCTGAAAACCGGGCCTGTTTGCGGCCCTCGAGGACTGGAGTTGTGCAGGTCTTGTGTAAGTAAAACATTTCTTTATTAATACAATTTAAAACAAGCAACATCTCCTTTATTGAAGTACAGTAAGTCAAAACATTTACAGCACAGGTGCACAGGTTAGTAAAAACATTTCTTTATTAATACAATTTAAAACAAGGATGGTGTGCTGAACAGCAAGTCAGGCCTGCACAACTCCAGTCCTCGAGGGCCGCAAACAGGCCCGGTTTTCATGATAACCTTGAAAACCGGTCCTGTTTGCGGCCCTCGAGGACTGGAGTTGTGCAGGTATTGTGTAATTAAAAACATTTCTTTATTAATACAATTTAAAACAAGCCACAAGTCAAAAATTAAACAACATTTGAACAGTCACGCGAATTCGATCCCCACCAGATTGTCCTTCCAGGGCCGATGCCTTGTATGACGCAAAATGCCATTAATGGAGTCTCTCACGATTTTCATTACAGGATCTGTAATTGAAAAATAGCGCCGCAATTCCTCCACAATAGTCCTTCTTAAATTTTCAGGAAGCGCCCTTTTTTCACGATTTCCTTCGTAGTTTACATTGTTGGCCCACCCGCAGTACACGTGGTGCTTGAAAATTAACATGCCATACTTCTGGGGTAAACCAGCACTTATTACCCTATACTTCTCCCTGAGTGGCTGGGGCAGCTTGCGCAGGATGATGTCGGGCACCGTCTCAATGCAAGCGTATGTGTCTCATTTTTTCCCACTGTTTACTGTATATCTCTTTAAAAAATTCTCCTTTTTTCCCCCCTCCAATGACAGATCGCCAGACTTCAATCCAATCGAAATGGTCTGGCATCAGCTGAAGGATCATATCCGAAAAGTCGTGAAACCTCCAAAAAGGATGAGTTGGCGCAAGGCATAATGAGTTTTTGGAACAATGTACTTACCGTGGAACGATGTAATAAATATATTGACCATATTGCGACTGTGTTGCCCATTGTGATAGAGCGTAATGGGCAAGCATCAGGAAGGTAGTATGGTACAGTACTGTACTGTAGTATGGTAAGTACAGTATGATACAGGTAAGTATGGCACAGATTGTTTTACAGCATGCACCTAACTGCACAATTTTTTTCTTTCCTGAGACAGCAGCACTAGCCATCTGGTTACAAAGTATTTAACAGTAGTTACAGTATACAGTAGTTCCAGTATAGACTAGTTTGACAGTACTAACTGCATACTGTAGTCCAATATGGAGTAGCTATACAGTACACAATGCCATAATACTGTATGCACATAACTGCACAAATTTTTTCTTTTCTTGTCTTTTCAGAGAAAAAAGGATGGAAAGGGGGAGGGGGGTATCATGTGTAAATTGTGTGAACTGTGTGTACAGTAAAGTGTATCTAAAGTGCAGTCATGATTTACACAAAACCTCCCCTCTCTCAATGAACTACACAGAATGAGGAAGATAAAGATGGAAAATTTGTATTACTGTTTTTATTATTATCAATGTGCATTATTCATGATTATCCACCGGCCCTCAATTTTCAACTGTGCTGTACTATTTTTTTATTTCTCTTCTGCATACTTCAATAGTGTATCTCCAGTCATGATTTACCCCCCACCCCTCTCTCAATGATTATTTGTATTTTTCTTTCCTGATAAAATACAATACATATTTAATTACATTCAGATTATTATTTTTTTGAACTTTAAATTCACTGTGAATGTGTGTGTGGGGGGGATTCTTCAAGAAGACATACAGTTTTATTAAGTGGTTACATTTTTATTAATTGGTTACATAATCAGATTAACATAAGGGATTAGCCAAGCATTTGAAAACGAATGTGAAGTTATACACACATGCACTTTAATTATCAACTGGCTCCCTTCCCAAAGAGGATTACACAAAGCCAACAATAGGAAAATTAACGAATGGTCTGAGAGAGGTGTCGATAAGAGGTTGAAATCCTTGAGCGAGCCTTGTGTGTGTCTGCGGGGGGGAGGGGGGTAAAGCTGCATGAAGGATTAGCTGTACTGTAGTTCAAAGACATGACATATTTTCAACAGGTCATCATAATGATTTGACCCCCACACCCCCAAATACATAAAAATCACACAAATCATGTGCAGTCAAACGCACAGTGTCGCAGTCAAAAGCTACAGCACCGATTGAATATCGTAATATCAAGAGGGTTTAGGCAGGCACATGTTGAAAAAATAAAAATAAAAAATGACGAGATAATTTTTTTTTTTTTGGTCAGTCTTGAACTTTTTTCCCCCCAATGAGCATTAATAATCAACACAGAAGAATACATCAAACCAGGCTGTGCACTGCACTGTACGTTATACACGCAGGTGTGATGACAGGAATGTGATTGAAGACAGAAAGCCATCCATTCAAAGGAATGGTGTGGGAGAGGTGTACTGTATATAAGTTAAGAAGTTGAAATACAGCAGTGCAGTACATTAGCCTGTGTCTGTGCGGGGGCGAGCGAGGGGAGAGCGCTGTGTATGCCGAAATGTGATACCGTTACAGTACACGCCTATGCGTTTCAACAATGTTCAAATGAGACATACAGTACTGTACATGCATGTATAAATATGCAAATTTACAATTACTGCGCGAGCACACACAGACTGCGTACTGACGTAGGTTGAACTGCTACAGTATTAGACTTTGAAGACAACAGCTCGCGAACGCCCACCTGAGTTTTTAGACGGTATTGCAGTATTGCAGACAGCGCTAATAATATGCTAATAATACGAGCGCTAAATTACCGGAACATATTACGGAAAAAAAGAAAATATACTGCTTATCAGAGTTACGCCGCTACGGCCGCATTAGGATAAAGGGGGCCGCAGCTGTATTAAGCCTGTCATGTAGGCTACTCCCAGGAAATGATCATATAGTTAATTATAACATTAATGGTTTAATTTTCTAATGAACATTTTAAAAAGGCAACGTCTCACTCAGAATTTTATCAAGGAAATATATACAACGGGCAACAGGTTTTTAGTTTAAAGTGATCCTTCCTCTCCAGTAAACATTTTGAATGACATTCTGTCAATCAAGAAATATAATAGCCCTTAATATGAAGCTAAAACAAACCAAATATTGTCTGCAATATCAAAATTCGTTCCTTGATGGTATAATTGTGCTCATTATTCCCAAATGTTGTATAGACTATAGGAGATCATGAATGCCAACTTATTTTCCAGAGTATGCTTCATTTATTAGAATAATTTACATTGTGACATTCTTAAGTGTGGCAAATACAGACATTGTTATTTCAATCCTGTAATTGACTGAATTGTTTTCAAATTCAATTAGTAACATATTAAACACATTAATACAATTGTTTGATTTCCTTTGTTGTAACATGCCAAGGATTTCACTCCAATGTTTGTTCAATTAGTCTGACTTCAATCAAAACCGGTTTAACAACAAAAGGGTTTAATAAGCATTTACTGGTAAACAGAATATTTTCCTAAAGCTAGCATGTAAGCAATTTGTTTAATAATACACAGCTTGTTTCTCCATTAACAGCATGTTTCAGGTCCTGTGGAATACAGTTCCCAGTTCACTATGGGAAACGCATTGCTGCAACAGAAACCAGCAGTGTTCTGCCCATTAATATACCATATAATTTGCAAATGGGACCTTTATATACAGTATGTACAGTATTCTTTCACATTACATTTACATGTACACAATTTTCTGGGCAATTAGGAAAGGTTTGCAAAGCTGCAACCTTTGATTCTTTATTATTTTCTTTGTTTTTTTTTCATTAGACAAAACATCGTTTTCCTCGGATGTTTGCGAAACCATTCTCAAACATTAAAGTGAATTGGTGTATTTAGAATGGCTAATTTGTCAGTCATTGATTGTATTTAATATTAAAAGCAAGTGGCATTTTCAATAATAAGTGCTGAAAAATAAGGATCTACAAACACTGCTCAAATGCAACATTCAGGGTAAGCACTTTTATTTTGTAATGGAATTACTTTTTGAGACACAGATTAAAATACTTTAGGTACAGTAAGTAATGATATATTATTGTTTTTTATCAGAATCATTGTGCTGGTGGTCTGTAATTAAATACCATAATGGGTACAGCTGTGCTGAAATCAAAACAATGGAGCCAGAGCACGATTATGTTTTACTATTTGTAACTTTAACATATACATGTTGTATGTATACATGCGTGGTAGCACTAATATTTTACATGCAAATCATGCAAATACATGCAAATCAATGTACATTTATTTTACTCACACGATGCAATATTAACTCTGGTTTCTTACATTGGGAATTTTTCCTGGGGGGGCGGGAGCAAAAAATTTAAATCCATCCCCCAGATAGTGTAATGGGAAATAGGTTCATGGAAAGAGAGTGGATGTCAACATCTTGTTCTGGTGGACAAAATTGTAAAAATGATACACAGGCAGGGGGGGACAAAAAATATAAAAAAGTTAGGCGTCAGAAGGCATTTTTAGAAGTCAGATGTTGTGTTGAGCAAGGGGGCAGATGGAAAGGGAGGAGCAGCGGCTGTTCCGGCTCCTTGCCCAGGCGGCGGTTGTGTCTGTGTAAGGCCGCGCTCACACAGCGGGTTTCGCAATCCCCTCCCCCCGTCCCACTGCTGAGTCTCTGGTTAATTTCACATAAGCGCACGCACGACGTGTAGCGGGCTGTGTGAGCGGGGCCTAAGAGCATCAGTGACAGAAAGGCACACAGAAACACAGACTTGAACCCCATCCACAAGCCAGCTCCAGTTGCACTGCCAGGAAGGAGAGCACGTAGAAAGGGTTTAATCCCAGAGTGTTTCCCTCCTTTCTCCTGCTCCCAATGGTTCTTTGCTCCTCCCGCATGTCCCGTTGTCAGAGTAAGCGGCGCAGTGCTACTAACTGACCTGTCAGTCACTGCTGCGGCCTGCCAGTGTTCCCAGTAATGCTTTGAGCTCGCAAAGCATGATAGGGAACGCAATTGACGGTTACAGCAGTGACTGTAAGGTTAGTCAGGCCTGCGTATTCATATAGGCGCCAGTAGTGACATTTTAGGCGCCCAGGAATTTTTCAACCCTGATGAGGACAATAACAAAGTTTACCAAGTGACCAGAAACATTTGCATGAGTAATGGGTCGTAAGCTGTTGATGATGAAGATACATCTTATTTTATTCTTACTTGTATTTCAAATATTTTTTTATTGAATAATCAGAAAATAAACAACATCCAGAGATATTGAAAAAAGTCATGCAATTACTTTCAACGAAAATGATACAGTGGGAAAACAGAGGATATAACATTATGACACCGGGTCTTCATGTTGTAACTCAATCTGTACGCCTAGAAGTGGATGCATAGGTTTCTGGTTCAGTTGGAGAGAGAGAACGAACTAGCACTGTCAAATCAATATCCTATGGTAAGGACAAGAGATGAAGAAAGAAAAGAGACTGGGGGTTGGGGGGGAGAGAAGATATGAGGGGGGAGGGAGGAGAGGGGGAGTGCCCCCCCCCATCCCCTTTGCCAGCCACAGCCATTCCACTCGGCATAGAGTAAGATCCTTCTACCTGGGGAATCCTTTTACCTTTTGGGGGATTCGACCCGGGCACTCCGTTTATTAATCTTCGTTTTCAGCTTAAGTTCAAGTTCTCGACCATGGGTCAAATGTTCTATGGAATTCTTCAGTTCAGTGTTTCAGAAAGGGTGTCATTTTTTCCATCATTATCTCATTTATTATTTCCTCAACTGCTAGTCTAAAGAGGGGGGCTAGTTTCTTCCAAGAAGCAGCATCTGGCTGCTGTTAAAATAAATGAGATTAGTCGGTGCAAAGGGCGGCTTATCTCCTCTACCGGTTTTGCAAGTAGATAGATCAGTGGGTCAAAGGGAATAGCCAATTCTGTTGTATCTTCAATAATGGCTTGTATGGAGAGCCAGTATTTCTGAATGGCGGGGCAGGTCCACCAGATGTGCACCATATCAACCTTCTGTTCACAACCTCTCCAAAACAGATCAGATGTCTCGGGTAGATTTGTTTCAATCTACTTGGCGTGAGGTACCAGTAAAATAAGATTTTATAAATGTTTTATTTGATGGTGGTGCATATGGAGGTTTTTGTGCAAACTCTCAAATGTCCTCCCAGGCATCTCTATCTATATGTTCAAATTTTAGCATATTGTTGTGGTCGGGAGTAGCGACCGAGGCTTCCATCCCGAAATATATTCTTGTGATTAGCCCTTTCTGTTAGGTTCCTCTCCTACATAGGGATTTGAAGTTTGAGAGTGGGGGGAACTAAAGTTTCCTAGAGAGTTTATATAAAAAGTGCCTGATTTGGAGATACTTAAACATATGGAGGCCTGGGGTATCATATTTACTTCTAAGTTCCTGGAAGCTAAGAAGTTTCCCATTATCTAGTAAGTCACCTATTGTCCTGATATTTTTATCCTAGTATTGGTCAAATTGTTGTGGATCACAGCCCGGGAGGAAGTTAGGGATATCGAAAAGTGGGGTGAGCTGCGAGGGTGGGGTGAGGGTGGGGAGGTAAGTTTGAATTTGTCTTTTGTTCTTGTCCATACGTCAAAGGTGCACCTCATCGAACCTAGGTCAAATGCTTTTATCTTTATATCGCATTTGTCAGGGGCCCAGAGGGATAATGGCAGTGAAGCCGCTCTGGAATACTGGGACTCTATGGACAGCCAGCAGTACAGATTAGGGTCGGCATTCCAGACTATTATCTGCTGCAGTTGTGCGGCTTCGATATGTCTGGGACTCCTACATCCCCTTTCGCTCAAGGCCAGCATAACTGACCTTGCTGTCCTCTGCCTTTTACCCTGCCAGATAAATGGGAATATTCTGTTTTGTAGGGATTTTAGTTCGTATCTGGGTATATGGACCGGGAGGGTCTGGAAAAAAATTAATAACCTGGGGAGTATATACATTTCGACTGAAATTATTCTCCCAATCCATGATATCCGGAATCTATCCCATTCAATCTTTTTTTATCTTGTCAAATAGGGGTGGGTAATTACATTGATGAAGGGATTTATAGTGCTTAGTCACATTTACTCCCAGATATTTAATGTGAGAGGAACTCCATCTATATTTAAAATTAAGTTGAAGAAGTTTAATTTCGGGCACCGGAGGTTCAAATTAAGGACCTCGGATTTGTCGTTATTAATTTTGTTGACCAAAATTTTTCCGAATTCAGTTAACACATTTTGGAGGTTGGGTAGTGATGTTTGTGGGTTGGCTAATGTTAGGATAATATTGTCTGCGAATAAAGACATTTTGTAGTTTATTTTAACAATTGTAATTCCCAGGATTTTTAAATTTGTTCAAATATTTGAGGCCAGGGGTTCTATTGACAAGGCGAAGAGCAGAGGGGATAATGGGCAACCCTGTCTTGTTCCATTTCTTATTTTTATCAGTCCAGATCATTTCCTGGGAGTTTGAGCATAACCGTTGGATATCGATATAGAGCTCAGATGCCTTCTAAGAAGGGACCTGTAAAACTGAATTTCTGCATGGTCATGTCTAATAATATCAAGTCTATTCCATCAAACGTCTTCTCTGCATCAAAGCTTAGTAGGGCTGCCTTGGTTACCATGAGGTGGACATGATTATTTGTTGGGTGTTGTCCGAGGCTTGTCTTCTTGAGACAAATCCCACCTGATCAATATGGATCAAATTTGGTGGGATGGGATTTAGCTTATTTGCCCAAATTTTGCTATACATCTTGAGGTCAGTATTGAGCAGGGATATTGGGCAATAGCTGCCACACTGCATAGGGTAATGACCCTCTTTATGTATGAGAGCTAGACTTGCGGAGGACATAGTAGGTGGGATTGGTTTTCCTTCTAAAAATGAATTGAACATCTCCAACAAGTATGGAGATAAGTTGGCAAGAAACTTTTTATAATCGACGTTGTTGAACAAGTCTGGTCCTGGGGGTTTGGTTGCTTTTAATGATTTCACTGCATCAGTTAGCTCAGTCTGGGTGATTTTGCCATTTAAAGCGGAGTCAGACTTAGTTAGTTGGGGTAGATTACAGTTTTCTAAATATTTCGAGATTGCCTCAGAATTTGAGAGCAGGGACTTATCCTTCAGGGGGTTTAAATTGTATAATTTTGTATAGAATTTCGTGCATTCCTGAGCGATTTCCTTGTCATTGTGTGCAATAGTGCCATTTTTACCTTTAATCACAGTAATTTGTGACCTGACCCGCATCCTCCTGAGTCTGTTAGCTAAGAGCCTGCCTCCTTGTTTCCTTTATCATAATACTGTTGGTTGGTCCATTTCAGGGCTTTGTCAACGTCTTCTAGTTGGATCTGTCTTAGCGCTACTCTAGCCACTGAGAGAGTCTTATACATTTTCTTTGATGGGTTATTTTTGTGCAATTGCTCCAAGTTTGTGATTTTATCAGTTAGTTCTTTATAAAGTTTCAGTTTGTTTTTCTTCCTGTGGGAAGCAATAGAGATTAAGTCACCTCTAATCATTGCCTTGTGTGCCCCCAGAGTGTCGCAGGGGATGCGACCGATCCTTTATTTATATTAAAATACTCAATCAGGGATAGTTTAATTTGGTTTTCTATTTCAGGATAATTCAAAAGGGAGTCATTTAGTCTCCAGTGGAAAGAGTGCAGTTTAACAAATAGGAGGGTGAGGGTCAGGTCAATTGGCGCATGGTCCGACCAGGTAATTGGGCCAATATCAGAGTGGGAAGAGGCATGAAAAATATTTTTTTGTGGCAAATAGGTAGTCTGACTAGGGCCCAAGGCCCGGTGGGCGCGATCTATTTCAAGGTCCTTTTCTTGAAGGTCGTCACATATTATGTTGAAATGTTTGATTAAATAGGGAAGTATTTCATTACGAAACTGTCAGGGTTCTGCTCGCCACAAACCAGGGTCGGACCGCGAGGCTGAGGTGGGGTTGTAAAAGCACCGACCTGAGACCGCGCAGGCTGATCCGGATTGCGCAGTTCGTAGTCATATGTCGCAGGATCAGGATTGGAGAAGACAGCGTCGTCGTTGTACAAGCCAGGGTCAGAACAGGAGACGTCAGGATAAACATTGTTCATGCAAGAGTTCGGCAATAAGGAGATAGGAGAAACCCGCTTCAGCTTAGGAGCGCGGGGTTGGCCTTTGCGCGAGCGACGACCATGGCCCATGGTGCTGGTCACAGGAGATGGTAGGCAGGCCAGAATAGCACACCGTCTAGCTGCACGGGTGCACCAGTGCTACAGCGCAAAAGTCCTGAGCGGGCAAGGGAATCCACTGTTTCAGCGCAGGAACCAGGACACGGCCTCTCTATATTAGGGAAAGAGTAGGCCCCAGGAACCAGGAAGCTGTAGATACAGGGAAACCTCCGCTTCAGTGCAGGAATCCAGGAGACTGCAGAACGCAGGGACGAAACCACTACTTAGTGCAGGAATCCAGGAGGCTGAAGGACGCAGGAACGAATCTCTGCTTCAGCACAGGGGAACAAGCGGCTTGAAGGGAGTTGAAGGATGCAGGACGTAACCTGGAATCAGCATAGGAGAACAAACGGCTTGAAGGAAGCTGAAGGACGCAGGGCGTGACCTGGTATCAGCAAAGGGGAACAAGCGAGAGCTTGTGGCAAAACAGTTGACATCCAGTAAGGACTATGCTCGGCCAGGAGCATTATGGGCAAGCAATACTTAAAGGCCAGCGGGCCAATCCCCGGCGGGGGTGTGAAGGTCCTGCCCCTAATGAGTGAATGCAAGTATAGTTTGCAATGAAAGGCTGCACAGCTGCAGTAGATACCAGAGGGAGTGTGTATTGCTTTGAGTGAATCCAGGCTGCAGCAAACCTCAGGAAAGCTGTTCCAGAACTGCACCGGTCTGCAAGGTAAGGTAACCAGTAAACCGTGGAGCGGATTCCTTACAGTACCCCCCCCTTCACGCGAGACCTCCGGGCGAACATGAGCACTCATAGAGTTGGAGGCCCGGGAATTGTTGCTGAACCGTCTAGGATTGGGGCTAGAGTCGTACTCCAGAGACTCATGATTAGTCCTTAGTGTACCCCCACCCCCTGGTGAGAACTTTGGCCAGACAGGACCATCCATGGGCCTTGGGGACATTGAGTTGTTCCTAAAATTCTTTAGGTAGAAAGGGCATCCGTAAACGAGCAGTTCTTTGGTGAGTACAGTTCTAGGATATAAGATTGATGGAGGAAACATCCTTGGTACATGGCTTGCCTCGCAAAATGTCTTGGAAATCCAGGGCTGTGAAGAACCAGAGAGTTCCAGAGCAAAAACGGTAGAAGAACCCCCACTGAAAGCCCAGTCCTTAATAAAGAAACCTGAATCTAGGATCCGCGGCCCTGATAGTTGATCGAATACACCAGGAGAAACTTTGTAACAGAAAAAGTCTTGGCTGACCACTGCATGTTGGAATTTGCGAGGAATTTTTCCTCTAGAAGGATCCCAGGTAATGGTTAGTAAGGGTATAGGCTGGTTAGAAGCATCTCCCGGTATTGGTATGGAAGGTGACAAGGCAAGCAGTAAACCAGGCATAGGGACCGAAATCTTGGGATACGTACAGAGTATTTCCAACTGAGAGGAAATAACAGGGGCAACCGAAAATTCCGAGGGACAAAACCATGGTTTAGCAGGAGCAGAGAAGCAAACAACAGTAGAGCTCTCCAATACTGGGAAATCTTCATTGAGAGATAATATTGTCAGTGAATCAGGAATAGTCCTTGGGTTCTTCAAATCAGTAGCTTGAGAAAAAGGCAGAGCCAGGGTAGTGGTGGGAGGGAAGCTAACATCAGAAGCTGAAATCTGTACCTCAGTGACAGGGCCCTGAGAATCAACAAGCAGCAAGTATGAACTATGAAAACTCTTAATGACATGCACCTTAGGAGTACAAAGAGTCTTCTCTAAAACTGCAATGGCCCTAACCACAGGGGTACCTAACCTGACAAAAACATGAATTGGTGTGTTTTCTAGTGCAAAATCTCTGATCACAGGACTCCTAACCGATAGTGAGGGTATCTGGGTTTGATTAGGGAAAAAATCAGATGTATTGATAAGTGACATAGAAACACTTACTGAGATTCTAAATTTGCTGGACATGTGAGAAAAAATACCCTTTAAGACAGGAGCTTTAATCTCCCCCCCGAGTAACCCCATGTTTGCTGGGACATATTTAGACACAGTACTGAGGGACTGGGTTTCAGCAAAGGCAGGACAGCTAAAAAGCTCAGATTTAAACCCCAGGACTTGTAATATGTGCATGGTGTCCTCAGACAGTACTAAGGGAGTGACCGCAGATATGCTGATCCCCAAAGGATTAGCCTGGAGAGAGAAATCAGGAGAGCCCCCAGACAGGATACCCCTTATAGAAAGAGCCTCAGAATCAGAAGGAGAATCATTACTTCTCAGAGTCTCAAAACTAGTAAGACACAATTCAGCGAAAAGGGAAACAGTATGCAAGCTTTTTACTGATCTATATGAAAAAGCGTCACTTTTGGGAGAAAACCGTGCGTCCGCAAACATTCCTGGGAACACAATATGAACCCCAGGAGAGACATACAGACTACTGTATGCCTTTAACCCTAAGCTTAAAGAGGAGGAGAACTCAGACAGTACACGGGGGTTAATCATAACTGTACTGGTCTCTGAAGTAGGTATTTGGTAAGGAATGTCTGGGAAACCAGAACTTACTGCAGACTCCATAATGTGGGAACTACGCGCTGAAGCAGGGATCACCGCTATGTGGGCGACAGGCTGGTTCAGTGAAATACCCGGGAGAAGGAACTCTGCGACTAAGCTTAGGGAAAAACCTGACTCCTGAATACATTTAACAGGAACCAGAACTTTAGCCGAAGTCTCCGGAGACGAAACTGCGGAAACTTGAGCTGAAGCAGGGGATTTATAGCAAAGAATATCTAGAGACTCCGTACGGTTATGGGAATCCCTCAATGCAACCTCTGCTGTCTGACTTGTGGACTCATTCTCTGAGGCTACAACGAAGGCATTAACTTGGAGGCAGCAAGAATTTACAGGGGTTAATGCAGACAATGCCTGAGAGTAATACATAGGTAACCTTTTCTCTGTATTAGAAGAGAGCAGGAATCTCTCGTCTGAAGCTAGGGGCGTGACCGTGGCTGACAGAGAACAGGGATTTACCAAAGGAAACTCAGAGAGCTGCCGCACAGAGGTTAATACAGAAATAACCCTGGGAACAGAACTTAGGGATTCTTTTTCTGACGGGGAAAGCGCGCAGGACTGTCTAGCAGAGTTTAAAGCTGGAAAACCCTCAAGACCTAGAGAGAGGGATTCAAAGCTAGAAATAGGAGAACTAAGGGACTTATTCTCTGATACAAGAACCTTAGTGTTAGTTAGTGACACATATGTGTTCTCCAAGGGGACCTCACAGGACTGATCGGCAGGGGTTAATGTAGACATATCATTAGTGTCAGGGAACCCAGGCATACAATCAGAGCTTGGGACTGTGGCAGTTACTACGTTGGGAGATATTGGTAATAGTTCTGTTTGGTCATCTCCCGGAGAGAGAGATACGTCCCCCGGTTTAGCAACAGGACTGGTAGCCGAGGGATACCGCCAAACGACGGCGTGAGCGGCTAAGAGACGATCCTGTTTTAACAAGCAATCATCCAATGCACGGGAAAGTAAATGCAGCGTCTCGTGAGCGAGAGCCACCATGAGGGAAGGTTCCGGGAATACTATAGGAATGTCCAAGGATAAAGTCAGGGCATTGAGTGTACTACAGGCGTTGACCAGTTCCACAGGACTCAGCTCCTCCCCAGTTAAAGGGAAATCAGGGGAGCAAGCAATGTTAGTAATGGCCAAAAGACGGGCCAGATACTGTTTTAAGTCTCTGAGGCAGTAAGCCTTATAAACCAGATTATTACGGCATTTCTTTTGCAAGGGAGTCAAGCCCTCCAACATAAACGGATCTTCCATCAGAGGTATTATATCGCACAAATAATTATCCTCAAACTGGGACTGGTCTACAGGCTGGGACAGGTTTTTAGGAAAAAACTTACCAACCCACACCTCAGCGGGGTCCGAGTTTGTAGGGCCGAGCATACTGTCAGGGTTCTGCTCGCCACAAACCAGGGTCGGACCGCGAGGCTGAGGTGGGGTTGTAAAAGCACCGACCTGAGACCGCGCAGGCTGATCCGGATTGCGCAGTTCGTAGTCATATGTCGCAGGATCAGGATTGGAGAAGACAGCGTCGTCGTTGTACAAGCCAGGGTCAGAACAGGAGACGTCAGGATAAACATTGTTCATGCAAGAGTTCGGCAATAAGGAGATAGGAGAAACCCGCTTCAGCTTAGGAGCGCGGGGTTGGCCTTTGCGCGAGCGACGACCATGGCCCATGGTGCTGGTCACAGGAGATGGTAGGCAGACCAGAATAGCACACCGTCTAGCTGCACGGGTGCACCAGTGCTACAGCGCAAAAGTCCTGAGCGGGCAAGGGAATCCACTGTTTCAGCGCAGGAACCAGGACACGGCCTCTCTATATTAGGGAAAGAGTAGGCCCCAGGAACCAGGAAGCTGTAGATACAGGGAAACCTCCGCTTCAGTGCAGGAATCCAGGAGACTGCAGAACGCAGGGACGAAACCACTACTTAGTGCAGGAATCCAGGAGGCTGAAGGACGCAGGAACGAATCTCTGCTTCAGCACAGGGGAACAAGCGGCTTGAAGGGAGCTGAAGGATGCAGGACGTAACCTGGAATCAGCATAGGAGAACAAACGGCTTGAAGGAAGCTGAAGGACGCAGGGCGTGACCTGGTATCAGCAAAGGGGAACAAGCGAGAGCTTGTGGCAAAACAGTTGACATCCAGTAAGGACTATGCTCGGCCAGGAGCATTATGGGCAAGCAATACTTAAAGGCCAGCGGGCCAATCCCCGGCGGGGGTGTGAAGGTCCTGCCCCTAATGAGTGAATGCAAGTATAGTTTGCAATGAAAGGCTGCACAGCTGCAGTAGATACCAGAGGGAGTGTGTATTGCTTTGAGTGAATCCAGGCTGCAGCAAACCTCAGGAAAGCTGTTCCAGAACTGCACCGGTCTGCAAGGTAAGGTAACCAGTAAACCGTGGAGCGGATTCCTTACAGAAACGCGTAGGAAGGAGGTGCACACGCTAGCGCCATTCCATATTTTTATTTGTGGGTTCCAAACACACTGCGTTCAGTGTTGCCACACGGATGCTCCCACCCGCTACCAGTCTACACCACCAGTAACGTCTAAGACGCGACGGAGTCGCAGTGACGTCATCAGCAGTTCCCCTAGAATCCGATACCGGGATCTGAGTGTACCAGTGTTCCTTTGAGGCTCTATTTCGTGCTCCACACAGATGATTGAGACGGGGACAAAGACGATCTACAGCAGCACAGGAGAGAAAAATCTTAATCCCTGGATTACCCTGCATCTGACGGGATTTGGTGTAGAAGAGCGGATGTAGTGGTAACATGTCCCTAACATGTTATGTCCTTTTACTATTTTAATGATGTACGTGTGATACTTAAAAGCTCATATTTTCAAAATATATTTAATACTACACAATGAGGTTTTGCGCTGTTTTTCTTTTTGTTTTTTTTTCACTATGGTCGGGTTATTTCTGCGTCTTCCGTGGACCCAGGTCTTTGTCGAGGGGTATGTATGTATGTATGTCTTTATTTATATAGTGCCATTAGTGTACATAGCGCTTCACATTAGTAATACACGTGACAATCATATAAATAAAAAATAATACAAATAACAGATCATGGGAATAAGTGCTTCAGTCATAAAAGTAACATTTCGGAAGTGTAGTCTCTGCTCCGAGGAGCTTACAATCTAATTGGTGGGGAGAACGTACAAAGACAGAAGGACGGCATTTAGATAAGTGCATCTGCAGGGGGCCAAGCTTTATATATTGTGTATAGTATAAGCCACGGTGCTATTCATATGCTTCTTTAAGCAAGTGTGTCTTAAGGTGGGTCTTAAAGGTGGATAGAGAGGGTGCTAGTCGGGTCTTGAGGGGAAGGGCATTCCAGAGGTGCGGGGCAGTCAGTGAGAAAGGTTTAAGGCGGGAGAGGGCTTTAGATATAAAGGGGGTAGAGGGAAGACATCTTTGAGCAGAACGCAAGAGTCGGGATGGTGCATAGCGAGAAATTAGGGCTGAGATGTAAGTAGGAGCAGAAGCGTGTAAAGCTTTAAAAGTGAGGAGGAGAATTGAGTGCGAGATGCGAGATTTGATAGGATGCTAGGAGAGTGATTTCAGCAGGGGAGACTCTGAGACAGATTTAGGAAAGAGTAGAGTGATTCTGGCAGAAGCGTTTAGGATAGATTGTAGGGGAGACAGGTGAAAGGCAGGAAGGTCGGACAGCAGGAGGTTACTGTAATCGAGACGGGAGAGAATGAGGGCCTGAGTCAAAGTTTTAACAGTTGAGTAACAGAGGAAAGGGCGTATCTTTGTTATGTTGGGGAGGAAAAGGCGTCAGGTTTTAGATACGTTTTGAATGTGAGGGGTGAATGTGAGAGAGGAGTCAAGTGTGACCCCTAGGCAGCGTGCTTGGGCTACTGGGTGAATGATGGTGCTTCCAACACTATTGTGGAAGGACGTTGTAGGGCCAGGTTTGGGAGGAAGTATAAGGAGCTCTGTTTTTGCCATGTTAAGTTTAAGTCGGCGGATGGCCATCCAGGATGATATTCCAGAGAGACATTCAGAAACTTTGAGTGAACAAATGTGAATAATTAAGTGTGCAACAACAAACAATAAATACGTGAAATAGTGTAGGTGATATAAATGGGGTAAATATTGTGACCTTGTAAACTCGGAGGGAGCATCTGCAGCTGTGGCACAGGGGATAGCTCAAATAACCCCTAATAGAAACAGGATAAAGAAAAAACACAGCGCACAACGCTCATAGTGTATTAAAAATTATAATGTGATGCAATTAAAGGTGAGTATTAAGCGTACATTTAAACAAGAAAAACAGGCATTGGAGGGTTAATGTTACCCATACACCACTCGGGACGACAGTGAGGAAGTCTTCAGTGTGGAAACACACCACTCCTGCCATCACGGTCATTTTCACCCAGGCTGGGTCTTGACTGGTAATCAGCTCCGTTGTAGACAGCAGTTCAGCAGGGCTCACGGTACACACAGTGTCCTCAGATCAGGGAGTCTTGGCAGCAACACGATTCACGCTGTTCCTCACTCCGATCCGGTACTTCCGTGTTAGTGACGTCACTCGGGAGCGTCAGCGCGTCGTAGCCCTCCCAGACACCGTTATGGCCCGCAATAGGGTGATGTATAGTTCAAAGTTCGCAGAGCAGCTAGAGTATTAATTCCAACGCGTTTCGAGACAACAAAGTCTCTTCATCAGGGATATAATTAATAACAGTGATCAAGTCATTTAAATACCCCACGCCCCCACCCGATAGGCCCTCCAATCAGGAATATTGGCCAATCCCGTGGAAGCGGGGAGGAGTCAAATGACTCATAGAGCTCAAGGCCCTAATACATGTTGCTAAGGGCAACTAATAACAACAAAATCAAATAAACTTTATTGAACAAACAAAAAGTAAGTATATAGACACCATTCGTGCAGTTGTCTCTAAAATAAAGAAAAAAGGGTTAAAAGCAGTACTAATACCCAAGTTAAAAACTACATCTCAAAAATAGAATAGTGCAGTAAAAATTATTTTATAAAAAAGGTCATGAAAAAGAAGCATGAATCTAAGGTGCATAAAAATTCTTTATTTTAGAGACAACTGCACGAATGGTGTCTATATACTTACTTTTTGTTTGTTCAATAAAGTTTATTTGATTTTGTTTACAAATTTCTGAGTTTACAAGGTCACAATATTTACCCCATTTATATCACCTACACTATTTCACGTATTTATTGTTTGTTGTTGCACACTTAATTATTCACATTTGTTCACTTATCCCTGCTCTTGGTGTGGCACACTTTCAATTTATCTATTACTTATAATTTCACCATGGTGTGGAGTTTGGTTAATTGTAGACAGAAACGTGATGAGAATTTTGATATACTGTTTTCTGAAGAAATTGTAGTGGTTCCCGATAAAGTGGATTCCAAGGGTTCAGCTGAGGAGCAATTTAAAATCCTAGAGCAATTACTCTTGTCTGAAAATAAATTGTTTCTCGAGAAAAGAACAATACAAAAGTATGTAGATTGCGAGAGAGCCCCAAGAGGCCTACGCATTCGAAAATGACCCACTTTTGGTAAAGATGACCAACATTTCATGAGGGAATGGAACAGAATCCTTGATGACTGCTCCATGGCCCTCATGAAACTAATTATATATGAGAGAACTAAGTCTCTGAAGATTATTGAAAAAGAGGTATCAGGTGTAATTAAATTACTTGAGCCACTTGTTATTGAGCATGATTGCTCAGAAATTGAGCACAACCTCCGCATGAAGCTTGAGCATGCGGAGGAGGAGATCTTGAAAAAGAAGCATGAGAAATTTTTATAAAGATAAGTCTGACTATGACAATAATCAGTGCTCGACAAACCCGGTCGCCCACTCGCCAGGTGCGAACGGAAATTGGCCCGTGGCCAGCTACTTTTCCCCCCTGCTCTGCGCAAATTTTAAAAAAATTAAAAAAAAAAAATAACAAAAAAAATATCCTCCTGGCTGATTGGCCAATTGGTCGTGACGCGGAATGGAGCCCTTCTCTGCAGGGGTAATGGCTTCTCCTCGCGCGCGCGGTCCGTCTCCGTCTCCTGCCCGCGCTTCCCTCCTCATCCCCTCCAGTCTCCGCTCCTGTCGGGCAAGAGATGACAGCAGGGGATTTCTCCCCCCATCTCCCCCCCCCCTGCCCCGCTTGCCCTCCGGTTCTGCTCCTGTCCCTGTGGCTGCTCGCGCGGGGCAGGAGATGACAGTGGGCGATGTTCCCCCGTCCCGGTTGCCCTACGGTCCCCGCTTTCCCCCAGTGGCTGCTCCCGATGCCAGCAGGGGTGTTCCCCTCGGTCCCCGTGGCTGTCTCCGCTTCCCCACCCCCCCCACAAATTTAAAAAAATAAATAAATAACAAAACAAAATATCTTCCTGGCTGATTGGCCGTGACGCGGTCGTGACGCGGAATGGAGCCCTTCTCTGCAGGGGTAAGTAATGGCTGCTCCTCGCGTGCGCGGTCCCTGTCTCCTGCTCGCGCTTCCCTTCTCATCCCCTCAGTCTCCGCTCCTGTCCCCGTGGCTGCTCGCGCGGGGCAGGAGATGACGGCAGGGGATTTCCCCCCCACCCACTCCCCGGTCCCGCTTGCCCTCCGGTTCCGCTCCTGTCCCCGTGGCTGCTCGCGTGGGGCAGGAGATGACAGCGGGGAATGTTCCCCCCCCCCCCCAAACCTGCTTCCCCTTTGGTCTCCGCTCCTGTCCCCGTGGCTGCTCGCGCGAGGCAGGGGATTTCCCCCCCCTGTCCCGCTTGCCCTCCGGTTCCACAGAGTGTGTATGTATGAGAGAGAGTGGTGTGTGTGTGTGTGTATGTATGAGAGAGAGTGGTGTGTGTGTGTGTGTGTGTGTGTGTGTGTGTGTCACCAAAGGTACCCCCCACCCCACCCAGTCAGTCATCCCCCCACCCCACCCAGTCAGTCATCCCCCCACCCCACCCAGTCATCCCCCCACCCAGTCAGTCATCCCCCCACCCCACCCAGTCAGTCATCCCCCCATCCCACCCAGTCAGTCATCCCCCCATCCCACCCAGTCATCCCCCCATCCCACCCAGTCAGTCATCCCCCCACCCCACCCAGTCAGTCATACTCCCCCCCACCCAGTCAGTCATACTCCCCCCCACCCAGTCAGTCATACCCCCCCAGTCAGTCATACCCCCCCACCCAGTCATACCCCCCACCCAGTAAGTCATACCCCCCCCCACCCAGTCAGTCATACCCCCTCAGTCAGTCATACCCCCCACCCAGTCTGTCATACCCCCCCACCCAGTCAGTCATACCCCCCCACCCAGTCAGTCATAACCCCCCCCACCCAGTCAGTCATACCCCCCACCCAGTCAGTCATACCCCGCCCACCCAGTCAATCATACCCCCCCCACCAAGTCAAACATACCCCCCCACCCAGTCAGTCATACCCCCCCAGTCAGTCATACCCCCCCACCCAGTAAGTCATACCCCCCCCCACCCAGTCAGTCATACCCCCTCAGTCAGTCATACCCCCCACCCAGTCAGTCATACCCCCCACCCAGTCAGTCATACCCCCCCACCCAGTCAGTCATACCCCCCCACCCAGTCAGTCATAACCCCCCCACCCAGTCAGTCATACCCCCCACCCAGTCATACCCCCCCACCCAGTCAATCATACCCCCCCCACCAAGTCAAACATACCCCCCCACCCAGTCAGTCATAACCCCCCCCCACCCAGTCAGTCATAACCCCCCCACCCAGTCATACCCCCCCACCCAGTCAGTCAGTCATACCCCCCCACCCAGTCAGTCACCCCCCACCCAGTCAGTCATCCCACCCCCCTGCCCAGTCACCCCACCCAGTCAGACAGTCAGTAATCCCCACCCAGTCAGTCAGTAATCCCCACCCAGTCACCCCACCCAATCACCCACCCAGTCACCCCACCCAATCACCCACCCAGTCACCCCATCACCCCACCCAGTCACCCCATCACCCCACCCAGTCTCCCATCACCCCACCCAGTCACCCCATCCCCCCACAGTCACCCTCTCTCCGTCTCTCACCCTCTCTCTCTCCCTCTGTCTCTCCCTCTCTCTCTCCCTCTCACCCTCTCTCTCACCCTCTCTCCATCTCTCTCTCACCCTCTCTCGGTCTCTCTCTCACCCTCTCTCCGTCCTCTCTCACCCTCTCTCCGTCTCTCTCTCACCCTCTCTCCGTCTCTCTCTCACCCTCTCTCCGTCTCTCTCTCACCCTCTCTCCGTCTCTCTCTCACCCTCTCTCCGTCTCTCTCTCCGTCTCTCTCACCCTCTCTCCGTCTCTCTCTCACCCTCTCTCTCTCTCTCTCTGTCTCACCCTCTCTCTGTCTCACCCTCTCTCTGTCTCACCCTCTCTCTGTCTCACCCTCTCTCTGTCTCAAAATCTGGATCTGGATATTTTATTTACCCTGTATATCTTAACTGCCCTATACTACACCGAAATAACCTATACTGCTTTCTTCCAGATCTGACTCAAGCTTCACACAGAAGACATTGGAATCCCCCGTAACCCAGAAGACAGGTAGGGAACACATCCCCTCCAATGTATAACATTGTGGGAATGAGGTACCTGGACATTGAGGGTCTGCGGATCAGGTAAGATCCCAGGTGGGATTGCTGCTTTAAACATTCTGAAGCGGGGGCATCCAGGCACTAGTTAAGGGGTGCAGGAAACTAGTCATTCACATCTGGCTTTTTTTTCTAGATTCGACATTTATACACACACATACACACACACAAAACAAGGACTAATTGTAGTATAATGTAATACAATAAATAAACTTATGTCAAAAACGAATGTTCTTACTAGAAATTTATTAAATTTATTTCATTTATGGTTTTTTTTAAATGCGGGGCTGGGGGCGGGATTAGAGGCGGGGTTGGGGGCGGGATTAGAGGCGGGGTTGGGGGCGGGACTAGAGGCGGGACTAGGTGGCGAGTAGATTTTTTGGTTCGGCGAGTAGATTTTTGGGTGATTTGTCAAGCACTGACAATAATAGACAAAGAAACTGGGCGAAGGATGTGGAAAGAGGTAGGCCCCATAAAGCTCAATCCCAGGGAAGGGGTGGTAGGGATAATTCCCAGTCCGTAAATAGATCTATGGAACCTCATAAACACCCTAGACCCTATGTACATCCTAATGATGGGGGATGGGAAAATCAAAGATATGGGGATAGAAGGGGGCCCTCAACATATGAAGGGCATTACCCTCCCCCGAGATATGAAGGACAGTCTAGAAATCCCAATTATAAAGGGAGAAACTATATTCCCAATTTCAGATATGGACAAAGGGAATATGAGAGATATGACCCGAACAGAAACTATAGACCAAACAAACCCAGCCCTAGATACCCATCACCAGTACCACACTCCCCGTCTTCTTTTTTAGATTTAGTCAAACAAAGACACACAGAACCGCAGAAAAGGGAGGAGATTCTGGGGTCCTCCCAAAAACCCTCATTGGTAGAAAAAAAGAAAAGAACCCTACCAGAAGAGGAGTTAGAGGGGGGGCCAGAGCAAAAGAAAAGAGGTTACGAGAAAGACTGATGACCTCACCTTCATGTGGGATTTTTAATCTATCATCTGTTATTTTAACCACAGACCAAAAAAAGGTTCTGGACAGGGGCTTAACTTTCTCTCGCTCCTGTGGACCCAATTCGTTTCAATTATATACAGACCTTCAAAAATTTATGCGTAACCTTACTCTTAAGAGGCATTTTATTAAATTAGACCTCGAAGGTACCGAAGGGGAGAGAGAAATATTAACACCAATTGACCCACCTGTGTCTATTCAAAGTGAGAATGTATCTGTTGATATAAGCTGTAGACATACTCATTTCAGGGGGAAGTCTAATTTTTATCCCTCCCACTCAAAAGGTCACCATATTGAAACCTTCTTCAATATGGTTAATAACGATTTTAACTCTCTGACTAGTAATACAAAATCCAGTGATGTGAAACATAATCTTACTAAAAACGAGACATTGGCCCTGAAGTTTTTAAAAGAGAATAATAATCTCATTATAAGACAGGCCGATAAGGGAGGGGGTGTCGTTCTACAAGATAGAAAAGACTATGAAGGGGAAGCCCTTAGGCTCCTGAACGACACGACCTCCTATACCAGGCTTAAAAGAGACCCAACTAGGGAGTTTCTTAGTAAATTAAAAAGCCACCCCGATCAGGCCCTTACCTCCGGTGTTATAACCAAAAACGAATTTGATTTTTTATTTTCAGTTTTCCAAAAATCCCAATATTTTACCACCTCCCCAAAACACACAAGTCAATAAAAAACCCACCAGGTAGACCGATAATATCCGGAATACAAAGTCTAACAGCCAATCTGTCACAGTATGTGGACCATTTTCTCCAGCCCTATGTTAATAAACTCCCTTCCCATCTAAGGGACTCTACCTCAGTACTTAATCTGATTCAGGATCTGGAGTGGAAGGATTCATATAGATGGCTGACTTGTGATGTGCAGGCCCTTTATACGAACATACCAGACACTAAGGGCCTAGCAGCTGTAGATTTCTTTCTATCAGATGACCAAGAACTTCACCCCCTCAACAGAGGTTTTATTTTGGATTCAATCCATTTCATTTTGAAACATAATTATTTTATGTTTTTGGACGAATTGTTCCTGCAGGTTTGTGGAACTGCTATGGGGACTAGATTTGCCCCCAGTTTCGCAAACCTGTACATGGGAGAATGGGAATCCAATTTTATTTTTAATAATAATCCTTTTAAAAATAACATCATAATCTGGCGTCGCTACATAGACGATATTATTTGTATATGGGATGGGGATCACTGCTCAGTCAATCAATTTATAAATTACATTAACACCAATGATAGAAATTTGACGTTCACCTTTTTGGACAATGAACGCATCATTAATTTTTTAGATCTGAGCTTAATAATATCAGAAGAGGGTAATATTATCAGCAAAACCTACTTTAAGGAGGTAGATTCAAATAATCTATTGCTAGCCTCAAGCAACCACAAAAAGTCCTGGATCCAGAATATTCCGAGTGGTCAGTTCTATAGACTGAGGAAGAACTGCAGCTTGGATACGGATTTTGAGACACAGGCTAGTGATCTAACCTCTAGATTTCTGGAAAGGGGTTATCCACTGAAAAAACTCAGTGATGACTTGGATAGGGTAAGAAAACTGGATAGGAGCCAAATGTTAATTCCTAAGATTAAGAAAAGAAACACTCAGGAGACGAATGAGGGCAAATGCAATGTTGCCTTTATTACGAACTTCAATTCAATGACCATGCAAATAGAAAAAATTATTAAACAACACTGGGCTATTTTATCAGGGGACCCAATTTTAGGAGATCACATCTCAAAGTTTCCCAAATTCATCTACCGAAAAGCAAAAAAATCTTAAAAATACATTGTCCCCTAGTGACATTAATACTAAGGTAACAACGGTTGGTGAAAAAATGTGGCTAAACAGTAAACCCATTGGGAATTTTAAATGCGGAAAGTGCTCAGTGTGCAAGTATCTGCATGTTGATAATAAAACTTTCACATGTAAAAGCACTGGAGAGGTTTTTGAGATTTCAGATTTTATCATTTGTAACTCTGACCATATAGTGTATCTAATTGAGTGCCCCTGTGGCTTACACTATGTGGGGCGAACCAAACGCCCACTGAAGGTACGCATCCAAGAAACATCCGAAATGGTCTTTGTAATCACAGTTTTTCTAAACACTATGCTCTACACCATAATAAAGACCCCTCTTCCTTGCTCTTTAAGGGCATTAAACATATTCCTAGGAATAGAAGGGGTGTGGATAGGGTAAAAGAACTTTCTGTCCAAGAGACCTTCTGGATACACAAATTAAGATCTTTGCATCCGGGGGGTCTCAATGAAGATATTGATATCTGGTCCCTATATTAACCTTATTCATACATTTATGTTCAAGGGGGTAAGAGGGGGCTCCGTGCTGTTCCCCTCCCTCCTAAATCTGAATCTGTGACATATTTTTTAACTAGTTGTAATAATGCTTTTTATTCGATTTTTATGCACCTTAGATTCATGCTTCTTTTTCATGACCTTTTTTATAAAAGGATTTTTACTGCACTATTCTATTTTTGAGATGTAGTTTTTAACTTGGGTATTAGTACTGCTTTTAACCCTTTTTTCTTTATTTTAGAAGAAAGCAGTGGATGCAGATAGAGCACAGCTCCAGACACCCTGCAATGTCAAGCAGGAAAAACAAACCAGGCCACTCCGCAGTAGTATAAAATCAGTTCTGTATTGATGCCAGCTTAACACATACAGGGAACAAAAATAGGACAAATAGAACGCACCTACGCGTTTCGTACAGGGTACTTTATCAAGGTGACACAAGAATGAATTGACTGCCTATTTATACCCACCTGTAGTGTCTCACATCCATTTGTCCTATTTTTGTTCCCTGTATGTGTTAAGCTGGCATCAATACAGAACTGATTTTATACTACTGCGGAGTGGCCTGGTTTGTTTTTCCTGCTTGACATTGCAGGGTGTCTGGAGCTGTGCTCTATCTGCATCCACTGCTTTCCTGTATCTACTCACGGATGGACTGCACGCTATAGATCCTGAGAGTGCCCCCTGGAGCAGGTAAAGTGCCATTGTGCCTTATCTAAATCCTGCTGCTTATGGACATTGTTCCTTACTGTTTGGGTGATTATTGTGTACATCCCTGTGGTTGTCTCAACTGACTCCACCAGTTACTTCCCCTACAGTAATTATGCATTTCATTGCGTTTAATTGAGGGGCACTCCATCATCACCGGACCACCATATCAAATGGTCTCAATATGTTATATGTCTTATGAGGATACCTGCCCAAATTTGAGCACCACACACACCACGTTTCCCTTCTTTATTTTAGAGACAACTGCACGAATGGTGTCTATATACGTACTTTTTGTTTGTTTAATAAAGTTTATTTGATTTTGTTGTTATGAGTTGCCCTTAGCAACATGTATTAGGGCCTTGAGCTCTATGAGTCATTTGACTCCTCCCCGCTTCCACGGGATTAGCCAATATTCCTGATTGGAGGGCCTATCGGGTGGGGGCGTGGGGTATTTAAATGACTTGATTACTGTTTTTAATTATATCCCTGATGAAGAGACTTTGTTGTCTCGAAACGCGTTGGAATTACTACTCTAGCTGCTCTGCGAACTTTGGACTATACATCACCCTATTGCGGGCCATAACGGTGTCTGGGAGGGCTACGACGCGCTGACGCTCCCGAGTGACGTCACTAACACGGAAGTACCGGATCGGAGTGAGGAACAGCGTGAATCGTGTTGCTGCCAAGACTCCCTGATCTGAGGACACTGTGTGTACCGTGAGCCCTGCTGAACTGCTGTCTACAACGGAGCTGATTACCAGTCAAGACCCAGCCTGGGTGAAAGTGACCGTGACGGCAGGAGTGGTGTGTTTCCACACTTAAGACTTCCTCACTGTCGTCCCGAGTGGTGTATGGGTAACATTAACCCTCCAATGCCTGTTTTTCTTGTTTAAATGTGCGCTTAATACTCACCTTTAATTGCATCACATTATAATTTTTAATACACTATGAGCGTTGTGCGCTGTGTTTTTTCTTTATTCAGAAACTTTGGTCTTTACAGCAGGTGTAAGGTCAGGGGTTGAAAGGTAAATTTGTGTGTCGTCAGCATAGAGGTGATATTTAAACCCAAGAGATGTGATTAGGTCACCTAGAGAAAGTGTGTACAGAGAAAAGAGAAGTGGTCCCAGGACAGAGCCCTGGGGTACCTCCACAGAGAGATCGATAGAGGAGGAGGTGGTAGCAAAAGAGACACTGAAAGTACGATGGGAGAGGTCTGAGGAGATCCAGGATACAGCTTTGTTCTGAATACCAAGAGTATGGAGAATGTGAAGGAGATGAGGGTGGTCCACGGTGTCAAATGCTGCAGAGAGAGCAGAGTGTAATGACCTCTGTCTTTGGCAGCATGGAGGTCATCAGTTATTTTAGTGAGGGCTGTTTCAGTGGAGTGAGCCGTGCGGAAGCCAAACTGTAGAGTGTCTAGGAGAGAATAGATGTTAAGAAAATGTAGCAAATCGAGAGAATACAAGATGATCAAGGAGTTTAGAGGCAAAAGGCAGGAGGGAGACAGGTCGATAGTTAGAAAGACAGGTAGGGTCAAGCTTGCTGTTTTTGAGTAATGGTATAACAGTTGCATGCTTGAAAGAGGATGGAAAGGTACCAGATTAGAGGGAAGAGTTAAAAAAAAAATCTGTGTGACCGTAGGGATTATAGAAGGAGCAAGAGGTTTTAGAAGATGGGAGGGAATGGGATCAAGAGGGCAGGTGGTAGAAGGAGAAGAGGAGATCAGCAGTGACACATCCTCCGCACGTGCTGCAGCACCATTTTGGTCTCTGCTGTTGGAGCCTGACCCACGCTGCGGGCCGTAAAAAATCGAGAGACACCTTGGGCAGGCAGCTTTTTGAGCTTACTGGCCATGGTAGGTTGAGGAGTTTGAGGAGCTGAGAGGGGAAAAAAAGTTTGAGGAGCTGAGAGGGGAAATCATCTTTTTTATCTCGTTATTCTGTGAGGGTCCGGGGAGCTCCCTCGCTAACCAGCCATTCTCAGCTATGTCACCAGAAGTCTCCCCATTTTATTCTTACTTTAAAGTACAAATAACTAGGGAAGAATAAGTTACTTTCATTCCTTCAGTTTTTGTAATAAAACTGATAATCCTACCACAGAGTTGCTACAAATCACAGCTGCATTTTGTATAAACTAGTAAAGAAAAAAATATAAAACAAGCCACTTTATGTGGAGACACCCATACTGCAGACACTTAAAACCTACAGGGACAAGATTGAAACTCTCCCGGAAGGAGCTGAAAGAGCAGCCATTCAGTCAGCTGAATGTTTTGAAAATTGAAAATGAGCACCATATACATGAATATAACAGATACCCCAGTTCAATATACTCATATGTACAATGTGTGGTCACGGAATCCGCATACAAAACTTCTCCATCACCTCAGCCAAAAAGTTTAATGTATTAAAAAAATTATTAATACGGCCAAATGACATGAAATCAAACTTTCTTTCTTCTGAAGAGTAAGGCCGAATCCTGCAGCCCTAAAATGAACTGAACGCCATTCCTTCCAATAGAAAAGGACATTGTTCTCCAACAAAAAGAAAAGAATTTAAGTCCGTGTATTTCTATGGAAATGAAAAGGTCACTAACTCTAGTGAGTAGCACCACTGTGCGTTAATGAAGCCTTCAGTGTGCAGAAACAAAAGAAGGTCTGCATTAGGCTACAATCCAGTTGTATTTGTTTGGTAGTAATAGCATACCTACCCAACTTTTTTTCTTGACTCTTACAATGCAAAAGGTCCTGGTAATTAATCATGAGGCTTAACGTGACTGTTCTCCTAACAATGTACACATGACACCGCTATATTATACTGTAAAGCACAAGTAAAATCACCTGAATACCCACCTAGTCTTTTGATAAATAAGACTTAATTTGTAGCAATTCCAATCTTCACTATCTTATTTTCCCATAAACATCCCACACAAATATTGTAATATACAATTTCTTAATGCACATTTATTATTTAATAACTGTGCCCAATAATAGTCATTTATTTACACTTTTGTAATAGGTTGCCAAAATGTGCATACTGTACATGTAATATTTAAATTTGAACTGTATGAAAATGTGCAATAATAAATAACGTAATTTTCTGGTTGTGTATTCTTTGTATAATAAGTGATCTCCATCTACACATAATATGCTTATAAACCGTAATCAATAGTATTCAGCTCCATCTAGTGCCATGACGTTTTCCTATTGAGAAGCAAATGTGAAAAATTAGTGAAGTAGTAAATTGTGCTGTATTTCATTGCATTGGAGCATGCTCAAACAGGGGTACATGGTATTTCTCTAAGGGCACTACAATATTTCTTTAATGGCACTATAATGGTGTCAAGTGGTTACAACCCCCACTCCTCATTCTGGGCACTGATGCACTTTAAATCAGGAGTGTGGTCTTTTCTTTTCAATAAGGCGATCAGTGGAGTGGTATGATATGGGGAGGTGAAATTAGGACAAGGAGTATCTTAAGTGACAATATCACCTCTTTTCTTCTATTACACAATAAATACAATTTCAATTGGGACTACAGTAGTGTTGTCACGAGTCCTCAATTTTTCCGGGTACCCAACAAAAATGGGTAATTTCACAGGGCCTGGGTAGCATACACTTACCTGCAGTTAGCTGAGGAAGACTGCTGTTGTAGGTGAGGAGGCCCGCTGCGACATCGTGGGAGAAGCAGCAGACATCTTGGTGGCGGTGGCAACAGCAGAAGTCCTTGTTCAGCCAGCGGGCGAGGCAGAACATAGTGCACAGCTGATGCCGGTGGAAGCCAGGGAACCATATGACTGGAGAAGGAGCATTCCTATTGGACAGCCGGGGAGGAGCTGGCTGTCCAATAGGAACACTCCTGCTCTGGTCACATGGTTCCCCGGCTCCCACCAGCATCAGCTGTGCACTGTGTTCCGCTGCTCTTGCCAGCTGAACAAGGACGTCTGCTGCTGCTTCTCCCACGTTGTCGCCACGGTCCTTCTCACCCTCCGCAGTGGTCTTTCTCACCCTCCGTCGCCGGCTGCAGGTAACAGTTGAAGCCTTTTCAGCTGCTCTGAAATTACCCGTCGCTGATTCATACCCGGTGCTGGTCCCAGACACCTGCTGCTGGGTCTGGGTAATTTCCGGGTAGCTGAAAAAGCGCCAGGTACTGGGTAATTACCCGGCACTCGGTACATCACTTGACTACAGGTCTTTTGGGGGGAAACCTGATGATTAATAGATAGATTGTATCCTTATCAATGTACAAATGTTTTAAAGTTGTCTATACTTCCAAAACAAATGGGTTAATCCTAACTCAACATAGGTTCTGACTCAGTAAAAGAGGCAGCACTCTTCTATGGTGACATTTCTTTCGCGCACATTCCTAGTGGGAGTGAATTTTTTTCCCCACTCCTCACAGCTGTTTCCAGGCATTATCTACTCTTGCTTATCTGTCCTTCCCATACTTTGAGTTACACATTCCCCGCTACATATATTCCACCTCCGTCTGCTGTCTCCACTTTTCTCTCTGACATTGAATCCTGGCTGTCATTTTTTCTCTCCTCTCACACTCCAGCCATCCTCCTAGGACATTTTAGTTGTCTCCTGGGTTTCCCATTTTCTATCTGTCACTTTCTCCTATGGCATTCACCAATTTCTTCCAGCACCCATAATGTTAGCCACTACAGAAGACCTTATTTTCACTAAAAACTGTTCTCTTTTTTTTCCCACCTCCCCTTTTCTCTTCTTAATTCATCACCTAATCTCCTCTCACTATTCCAGGGATTAACAATGCATGGATCATCAGGTTCTGGAACCCTCTGTGAGCTCTCTTTTTGATCTTTCACAGACCTAGACAATCTGGTAATAGTCTACAGCACTATCCTTTCAAAATGTCTTGACCAGCATACTACCATTCTTCAATAGCATTCCCATCCTCAACCTTGGCTTTCTACACTCATCCAATCGCTCCTCTGAGCGTCTCGGGATGGAAGTCTAGCACTCTTGCTAATTTCTTCCATTACAAATTTCTCCGGTCCTGTTAGAAATCAGCACTATTTAGAGCCAAGCAAAGTTACTTGTCTACATTTAACATGCACAAGTCTAACCCACAATGCCTTTTTTTGTGTTTACTGCTCTCCTCAAACCTTCTACTAACGGACTCTCACGCCTCAAACTTTTGTGAACTATTTAAAAAAAAGGCTGTATCCTGTCAGACAAGAGTTTCCTTTTGTGACTACCTCTACAACTATTCTCCTGAATCTCAGTTCATGTACTAGAGATGCTTTCTCCCATGTAACAGGGTTATGTGGTTTGCTGTATATATATATAGACATATCAATAAGGGGTGTCTGCATATCCCTCTGATGAAGCATGTCGGTGTGAATTGCATTCGTGTAATTTGTAGATGTTTCCAGTTCTGGTTCCTGCTGGTGGTGCAGCGAGGTGGGCGGTATATTACATGGCTCCGGTAACACCCACCATTTGGACTACACTGCCTATTTTGTGGTGTACAACTTTATATTTACCCAATTGAACATGAATATATTACTTTTGTTTGATTGTCCAATACATAACAAACTTCAGTAAGCTACTTCTATTTCTTATTTTCTTTTAGATGTCCTGGTGTTTACTAGGGAACAATTTAGTGAGGATTAGGATCACCTCATAAGAAAGAGCTGCAAGAAGAACCAGAGGAGTCTGTTTTTTTTCCCCCTTCTCAGTTTATCTGACATGGCTCCAGCGTTTGATACAGACTACCTATTTTGCTTTCACAATCTCAACTCCCAGGGTGATCGGGATAAAGCTCTCTCCTGACTTTCTACCAAACTCTCTGACTGTTATTTTAGTGTAAATGTTGGGATCTTCTCTTTTTCCTCTGTTAATCTATCCGTTGGTGTACCTAATGACTTGATTCTGGGACCCCTCCTCATTTCTCTAAACCCTCTCCCTTGGTAATCTTTTTTATTAATTTGGCTTTAACTATCACTTATATGCAGATGACACACGACTGTATCTATGTACAACGATCCTCACATCGGCAGTCCAGTCCAAAGTCTCTTCCTAGATGGACGCTGGATGTATTAAAAACTTAACGAAATGTCAAATTGAGCTGCTCATAATCCTACTTAAATCTTCCTTCACAGTCAGGAACACTAGAATCAATCCAGTTCCCCATGCATATTGTTTAGGCGTCATATTGGACTCTTCTCATTAGTTCTCTCCTCACGTTGATGTTATTGCTAAATCTTGTACTTCACTTCTTTCTCTGCTACACTGTAAATATACAAACGTTTCTGTTTCCAACTACTAAAAATATTAATGCATGGCCTCATTCTACCCCGTCTGGACTACGTCAACCTTCTCTTTACTAGCCTCCTTGCTTTGCAGTTTTCTGCCTTTCAATCTATTCAATCTATTCAAAATGCTGCTGCAAGGATAACTTCACTCTCCTCCTGATCAATCTCTGTTTCTCTACTCCTGAAAACTCTCTGTTTGATTCCTATTAAACTCTGCATTCACTACAAAATCCTCCTCTCTCTTATTCAAAATCTCTTCCCTCTTTCTCTAAACTCCTCTAACCGTGCCTATATCTCAGCTTTAATCTCTTGTTTAGTAATTTCCCAATTGTAAACTCTTCGGGTACGTACGTAAATTCTTCACCCAATGTTAAATGTATGTCCTGATCTTACCTGTATTATTATACTAGCTGATATACCCGGCGTTGCCCGGGATAAAACTTTCCCGCTCCCCCTCGCTCTACGCTCACCCCCACCCCCCTTTCACATCTCCATTCCCCCCCCCCTTTCACAGTTCCGATATCCCCCCTTCACATCTCCAATTCTTCCCCCCCCCCGCCTTCATAGCTCAGCAGCGGCGGGTCACTGGGGGAGAGGGGGTGGCCGGGAGGGTTGGGATTCCCCCCCCTTCACAGCTAGGCGACGTCTCCTTGGGTGGGCGGGTTGGAATCCCCCCCTTCAGAGGTTAGCGGCGGTGGCTCACCTTTGGTTAGTGATTTTCTCCCCCCCCTTCAGAGCTCGGCAGCAGTGGGTCACTGGGGGGGCGGGAGTGTTGTGATTCTCCCGCCCCCCCCCCCAGTCGCAGGCGGGAGGGTTGTGCGGCTCACTGCAGGTGTGTTAGTGACAGTGTGTTAGCGGCACCCTGCGGGTATCTCTGCGGCGGCTGACTTTGGGTGCGGTGTGTATTGTATGTCTTTATTTATATAGCGCCATTAATGTACATAGCGCTTCAGGGGGTGTGACAGGGGGGGTGGCGGTAGCGGACTTACTGTGGGGCGGGGTGTCCGCTGCGGTAGCGGGCGGGAGCAGGGTCGTCAACAGAAAGCATGGGGCTCAGGACAAATGAAAGGAGCAGGGCACCCCCCTCCCCCCCCCCCAACCCATAGCGCACCTACCAGGGAAAAATATTTTTTAGCACACAACTTGAACGTAACTGTTTTCTTATTGTCATACCGAAAAAAAGATTACAATGCAACCTGTTTCTTTTTATATTTTCCACAAAAGACAGGTGACTGGGTGGGTGCGTGACTGGCTGGGTGGGTGACTGAGTGAGCAGGTGGGTGAAAGACAGGAGCGGGGGGGGGTGAAGGCAAGAGGGGGGGTGAAGGCAAGAGTGGGGGGGTGGAGGGCAAGAGTGGGGGGGGGTGAAGGCAAGAGTGGGGGGGAGATGAAAGGCAAGAGTGGGGGGGGGTGAAAGTCAAGAGTGGGGGGGGGTGAAAGGCAAGAGTGGGGGGGGGGTGAAAGGCAAGAGTGGGGGGTGAAGGCATGAGTGGGGGGGGTGAAAGGCAAGAGTGGGGGGGTTCAACGCAAGAGTGGGGGGGTTCAACGCAAGAGTGGGGGGGTGAAAGGCAAGAGCGGGGGGTGAAAGGCAAGAGCAAGGGGGGTGAAGGCAAGAGTGGGGGGGTGAAAGGCAAGAGTGGGGGGGTGAAATGCAAGAGTGGGGGGTGAAAGGCAAGAGCGGGGGGATGAAAGGCAAGAGCGGGGGGATGAAAGGCAAGAGCGGGGGGTGAAAGGCAAGAGCGGGGGGGGGGGGGGGTGAAAGGCAAGAGCGGGGGCGGGGGGGGTGAAAGGCAAGAGTGGGGGGGTTAAAGGCAAGAGTGGGGGGGGTTAAAGGCAAGAGTGGGGGGGTGAAATGCAAGAGTGGGGGGTGAAAGGCAAGAGCGGGGGGGGGGTGAAAGGCAAGAGCGGGGGCGGGGGGGATGAAAGGCAAGAGCGGGGGGGTGAAAGGCAAGAGCGGGGGGGGTGAAAGGCAAGAGCGGGGGGGTGAAAGGCAAGAGCGGGGGGGGGGTGAAAGGCAAGAGCGGGGGGGTGAAAGGCAAGAGCGGGGAGGGGGGGTTAAAGGCAGGAGCGGGCGTGCGTGCTAGAGGCGACGGCCTGGAGTGTGCGGCGTGCGGGAGAGGTGTGCGGCAGAGAGAGAGGCGATGGCCGTAAGTGTATGCGGCGTGAGGGTGGGAGAGAGGCGACGGGCAGGCGTGATAGCGGGCGGAGATGCGGCGGGCTTGGAGTGGTGGTGTGAGGGACTGGTGATGCGGGGGGCCGGTCGCGGTGTATGTGAGGCGGCGGTGTGAGGGACTGATCCGGCGGGGGTGCGGATGGAGGTTGCCGCCCTGGTGTGAGGTGCGGCTGGGGGGGTTGCAGCAGCGCTCGGTGAGGAGGAGAATCTGTGGCTGCACTGCGCTCAGAGGGGCACGCGGTGTAGCTGTGGAGGGCGGGACACACGGGGGGGGGCAGGTACATCAGCCAATGAGAGCCGTGGGGGGTGGGACACAGGGGGGGGGGGTGAGCCAATGAGAGCCGTGGGAGGGCGGCCGGTCCGAGGGAGCAATCAGATTGGCCCGAGGCGGAGTGAAGGACCGACACAGGGACATACAATGGTTTCAAAAATATATATAGATTCCCTGTTCTGTAATTATATAGTAATGTTGAAAAAAAGTTGCAAAGTATTGCGTACCTGATTGGCACTATAAAAATATACATACATATGAATAATGACTCGGCAGCTAATAAGCAGAATGCATCATTCCTTTCATTTAAAAAAAACCCACAAAATAGCTTTGAGATTATTTTTCAATTTTGACGTAAATCTCATTTTAGTCTGTGTGACGCTTAATTGAAACATCACACAAGTATGGCCTCACTGGCTTACATGGCACACAGTAGGTGTCTTGCAGGAATGACTTGTCTATATTAAAGCTTGAAGAGCCATCATCTGAAAACAATTAATTATTACTCTTAAAGCGTTGTTTTACATTAATGGGTAATGTAAATGGTTTGCAACAAAGCCCACTCTTTGCATAAGGCATTCCTGGCAGTAAATGAATAGGTAGAAAAGGCACCATCTCCTAACATACTATACAAATTAAAAACAGTAATAACAATGGTGTCTTTAACAAAGAAGAAGAAATATGAGAAACCCTTCTGCACCAGGTGAGTATCTATATCGATGTTTGGAGGTGGTTAGTGTGCATCAGGGGTGAGAGCAGAGAACAGCAGCTGAAATTATGGGTGGGGTCAATAATGTTTGAGTCTCTATTCTGTATAAGTGTTATCCAGTTTCAAGTGTACAGTAATACTTAGTATCACATTACACTGACTCAAATACATTTCTTGGCATGGTAGTGCAGATCATGACCTGCCAATCTGAATTGTCGCATACAAAAAACAAACAAAAAAGGAATTGTCAATTTCCACGATACCTGTGGTATAATAGACATCTTTGTCCGTAGATCATGTAGGCCAAGTTCAGATGTCAAAATCCTATCAATCCAAATTTTTCCTTCAGGTTCAGCCAGACGGAAAAGAGCAGCTATGAGTGAACTTTTTCCTGCTCCAGTTCTTCCTACTATTCCAACCTAAAAAATATGTAAAACCGTCACCCAGTTTAATAAGTTCAGTGTCTGAAATTAATATCTGTGCAATCAGATCAACTAAAAAACAATTCATTACATGAAGCACATTGTTTTACATTTACTAGAAGAGAAGCTTTATAACATCTAAACTTTAGAATAGATTCAAATTGTATTTTATCCACCAAGGCTAACACAAAAACTATATCACAATCTGTGATTGCATTATACTTGCTGTCAGATCAGCAGTTGCGTATATTAGATATTTTATAGCCTCTCGCCCATGATAACATTCAAAGCTATGTTATTTTACCTAGTAAATATGATTCATTGAACAGTAAAAATGAACTTCTCTCCGCACCTTGACAAGAACCTAATCATTCTTTTCTGTTGTGTCACCTCTCCTTGAAGGTTTTTGTTACCTAACTCTACATGCTGACCATCTTTCCTTCTATTAAACGTTAAGGTTTGTTTCCCTATCTTTTTCTTTTCAATGTCTCTCACTTCCATTTATGCTGATCAACTATTTTCTTCAAGTTTTTATCTTCCTGCTTTGCTCTATCAACAGACCTCCTGCACCACCCAAAAACAGTCAGTCACTCGGTGAAACACGCACTCGCCCAGGACATTTCATTAATGATCTTCCCACAGCTTGTAAGGAAGCCTCAATACACATGTATGCAGATGACACAATCCTATATGCACACAGCCATAGCCTCTCTGACCTTCAACACATACTTCAGTCTGACTTTTTGAGACTCGAAAACTGGATTTCCCAAAAACAAACTGTTTTTAAACACTGACAAGACTGTAACAATGGTATTTGGGACCAAGACTAAATTTGTAAAGCTTCCAGTGACTGAGCTCCTGATTAGAACCAACGCTAACACCACCCTAACCCCTGTCACTAGTTTTAAATACCTGGGCTTATGGTTTGACTCCCACTTAACATTCGGAATGCACATTGATACCCTGACAACCAAGACCTATGCCAAACTAGGGGTACTTTACAGGAACAAATCCTCCCTAAGTCTCCTGGTCAGAAAGTGTATCGCACAGCAGATGCTAATGCCAATTATTGACTATGGAGACATAGTATATGGCACAGCACCTCAAACCCACCTTAGCAAACTTGACACCCTCTACAATTCAATCTGTCGTTTTGTTGTCCAATGCAACTACAACACACATCACTGCGAAATGCTCAAAGAACTAGATTGGTCATCACTAGAGTCTAGGCGCAAAGTTCACCTTTCCTGTCTTGCCTTTAAATTCTTTATGGGCAAGCTACCCAGCCATCTGAACAAGCTCCTCACCCCTACCACATGCAGCACTTATCACCTGAGATCAGACTCCAAAAGACTGTTCACGGCCCCAAGGCTCAACAAAGTATCCGGTCGTTCCTCCTCTTACCGTGCACCCCAAAACTGGAACAACCTACCAAGACTCTCACATCCACCACCAGTCTAAGTTCTTTCAAATCCAAGGCTGTCACACATTTTAATCTGGTCTGTAACTGTTTCATTCGCCTATAATATATATATTTTTTAACTGTGCATGCAATGTCTTGTATATAATGTATACCCTGCTCATTTATGTAACTGTATTTGTAACCATGTATTATTTGTCTTAACTCTGTGCCCAGGACATACTTGAAAACGAGAGGTAACTCTCAATCTATTACTTCCTGGTAAAATATTTTATAAATAAATAATTACAGCGCACATATCCTGTGTCATAATAACTACCCTCCATGACATGTCTTGATGATATTAAGTTCATCCTACCAGCAACCTTATTTAACTTGACCCTCTCCACCCTCTTTATTTGACCAATCTTACAGTACCTTCTTCAGAACTGTACTATCCTCGTTTCTCCCCCTTTCATTATACGATGCTTATTCCACTCACTTTTAACCTTGACTGAACATAAAATTCAGTTTCCTTTGCACTCCCACTTTTGTCTCAAAACCTAAAAAGGAAATTGCGTGTTTTCTTCATTACTGTATGTGTCTTTCACACAGAGCAACCAAATTGACCGATTTGTCAACTAAATCTGTCTCCGGTTTCTTAATGTTAACTTCCCCCTTAACCACTTCTACCAAACAGTATTTTACGATACAAGTCAAACGCAGAGTGAATTCCATCTGTCTAACCATCATTGTCTCCATAACGCCACACTCTAAGTCCAGACTTCTCTTCCATTATCACAAAGCAAAGGTGTTTGTTAATTTATTACACATCGCCTGCTCCATCCTATGGGTTATTATTACAGTAGATTCCTCTTAATATGCCCAAGTCTCAAATCTCATACTCTATGGCCGTTTCAACCTGCTTACTTTTAAATTTACTTTCCTAAATTAAACATCCATTAACGCTTCATCTTCCACTACCTCCCACTTTTCCATACTTTAAGGTGACATTTTACCAAGATACAATATGGGATATGACATTGCAATCCCACATTAACTGCTGTTGACTTGAACAGCAATTAACCTGTAAAGGGGCTTTGTGAATTTGCACAGAAAATCCTTATATGAGGATTGGAATTTACTATCCTAGCTGTTCTTTCATCCACTTCAAACCTGACTTCTATGCTGCCAAAGCTACTGAATTAGCCTGTGATCATTTGCTGCAAAATCACAGTTACTACAGTACTCCCACCTGCCTTTGGTCCCTGCATATTTTGATACTGTTTATCTGGTACAACGGACTCACTTTGTTTGCACTCATGATAATGCCTTTTATGCTTTTTAATCCCTGGTCTAAACAAAAACAACAAAACAAACATTCCCACTTCATTCGCTCCATCTATTTAAATAAAGGTGGAAGAAACATCTCTTAAAATTGAAAATGCAACAGCCTCAATGCAAACAATTCATTATTGTTACACTCATTGCTCTTTCTCCTACACAAAATATATTTACCTTTGATATTACGTTAATTCCAACTTCTATTCATATACTAAGTACATGACTGTTGATTTGATATATCTAAATCTTTATCTGCATTGATATATTCTTGAGATACTCACAATACCCCATTATTACATTAATGTCTGTATCTCTTGCCCTTGTATTGACTTTATAACCCTGTGTAAATCCTGTTTACGCTGTAAAGTTCTGTATAAGAAAAACAATTACACATTGTGTAATTCGTCCAATACAATTTTTACACCATTTTAATATTTTGCCCAGTGGACCAATAAGTACATATTGAATTGACATTGTTCACATAAATACCTTTTCCTTTGGTCTGATCAGAGCAGTTAAGTGTCTTAAAACCAACGGCCCATCTAAGCTGTAGGTAAAATTGACATTTTCAAATGCGATCATGCCTTGGTTAGGCCAGTCTGCTGGTGGACGCTTCTTAGATTCCCATTCTGCTTCTTTTTCAAGTTGAGTGTATTCCATAACCCTTTCTACAGATATCATCTAGAAAGAATCAAGGTATAAAGGAGGATGTTATTATGCATCTGGGTTTAAGAATTACTCATATATTTTTATAGAAAAGTAATGGAGCAGTTTTTACTTTAATTTTCAGGTAACCACAAGCTTGTACACAGTCTAGAACAAGCTGCTCTCTGCATAGAACTAAAAAAGTCTAAAATATTCTAATTGTCCATATGTGAAAAACACAAGTGAACTAGTGATAAGCCTGAAGAGTGAATGCTTATTTCTATACACCAGGCCTGCATAACATACGGCCCGCCTTGCCTCTCTGTGCGGCCCGCGATGACTCCGGCCGGGCGCCAGTTAATTAAATAAATAATAATAAAAAAAAGTTTAAAAAAAAAAGTTTTAAAAAATGGCGGCGATTCATCCTCCCTGCCCCCCTCCCTTTCTCCCCGCCCCCGGGTTTTGTGGTGCGCGGGGGCAGCAGCAGCATGAGGAGGATGCGGCAGCCGTGAGTATTTTTTTTTTCAATAGCAGGATGCCGGGGGGCGGGTTGGAGGTCAGAGCATGCCGGGGGCGGGGCTTAGTACCGGGGAGAGGATGTGCTGATCAGAGGTGTGTGTGTGAGAAAAACAGGCTGGTGCAGGGGTGGGGGTGTGAAAAATGGGCTGGTGCAGGGGTGGAGGTGTGAAAAACGGACTGGTGCAGGGTTGGGGGGGTGAGGGTGTGAAAAATGGGCTGGTGCAGGGGTGGAGGTGTGAAAAACGGACTGGTGCAGGGTTGGGGGGGTGAGGGTGTGAAAAAGAGGCTGGTGCAGGGTTGGGGGAGGTGGGGGTGTGAAAAACGGGCTGGTGCAGGGGTGGGGGTGTGAAAAACGGGCTGGTGCAGGGGTGGGGGTGTGAAAAACGGGCTGGTGCAGGGGTGGGGTGTGAAAAACGGGCTGGTGCAGGGGTGGGGGGGTGAAAACCGGGCTGGTGCAGGGGTTGGGGGGTGGGGGTGTGCAAAACGGGCTGGTGCAGAGGTGGGGGTGTGAAAAACGGGCTGGTGCAGGGGTGGGGGTGTGAAAAACGGGCTGGTGCAGGGGTGGGGTGTGAAAAACGGGCTGGTGCAGGGGTGGGGGGGTGGGAGGGTGAAAACCGGGCTGGTGCAGGGGTTGGGGGGTGGGAGGGTGAAAACCGGGCTGGTGCAGGGGTTGGGGGGTGGGGGTGTGCAAAACGGGCTGGTGCAGAGGTGGGGGGGTGTGAAAAACGGGCTGGTGCAGGTGTGAAAAACGGGCAGGTGCAGGGATGGGGGTGTGAAAAACGGGCTGGTGCAGGTGTGAAAAATGGGCTGGTGCAGGGGTGGGGTGTGAAAAACGGGCTGGGAGTGTGAAACAACAAACCAGTGTAGAAAGGGATTTTATGTATACACAGTACAGGCATACCCCGGTTTAAGGACACTCACTTTAAGTACACTCGCGAGTAAGGACATGTTGCCCAATAGGCAAATGGCAGCTCGCGCATGCGCCTGCCAGCACGTCCTGAACAGAAATACCGGCTCCCTACCTGTACCACAGCTGTGCGCAAGCGGGGAGACTATAGAGGCTGTTACAAATGCGTTATTTACACCAGTTATGCACATATAGGACAATTGGACAGTACTTGCATAGATAAGTGGAAAAAAGATAGTGCTCCACTTTAAGTACATTTTCGCTTTACATACATACTCTGGACCCATTGCGTACGTTAATGCGGGGTATGCCTGTAGTTATTTTCAAAGTATAACAAGCATGGCCCTATTATACTGTAGCGGTCACAGAGGTTAAGGAATTCCTACCTTTTACACTAATATGGTAAACACATAGACCAACACTTTACTGAAAGCAATATATTCTAGGTTAGTCAATTGGATAAATGAATATTAATTAAGTAATAATCCCTGAAGAACAGGGCATTACTGGCCAATAATGCCCTGGTTGGAAGAGTTGAAGGCCCGAGGCGAAGCCGAGGGACTTTAACCCAGGCAGGGCATTATTGGCCAGCAATGCCCTGTTCTGAGGGGATTATTGCTATTATAGGCTAAATGTAGGCTTTCCCCCCCCCATAAATAAGACACTTTTGTATAGTTATATAGATTTTCTTTAATTACAATAAAATGGTAAATATACATTAAAGCACCTCTATATACACTTACAATAGAGCTATCTACACCCACCCACTGCCGCCCCCTGCAGCTCTACACACACACTGCAGCTACACACACACACACACACACACACACACACACACACACTGCAGCTACACACACACACACATACTGCAGCTACACACACACTGCAGCTACACACACACACACACACACACACACACTGCAGCTACACACACACAAAAACTCTGCAGCTGCAGCTACATACACACACACACACACACACACACACACACACACACACACACAGATAAACTGCATCTACAAACACTGCTGGCAGCCACTTACTTTGCAGCTACACAAGCACTCTCGCTGCTCAACTCAAAATGAAGCTGTGTTCATGGAGGGAGGGGGAGGAGTCAGTGCCTGCTGCTGCTATCCCCTGCCCTGTCTGCGAGCTGTTCCTGCCTCCTGACCAATCCCCTGCCCTTTCTCAGAGCTGTTCTGACAAAAGGAAAAGCTGATTGGCTGGAAATAAACACATTGGAAATAAACACATTACAAGCTGCAAAAATTCTGGGCATTACTGAATGAATTATGCTCGGAATTTTAACCAATCAAGAGAGCAGGGATTTCAATAATGCCTGGAATTTTACAGCTTTAGCCTATAATAATAGATATTAGTATTATAGAGATAGTAGGTGTAACAGGGACTTATCCCTGTTGAAGAAACTATCTCTAAAACCAGCAGGAATCTGGTTAAGTGCAACAGGCAATTAACCAGACTCCACCTGACCAATTAAGTCTGAAAGAAAAGCTTAATGTGAGACACAGGAGAGATTCCGTAGCTCACATTTGGGCTGACAGAAGGAGAGCAGAGAAGCCTGCACACATACACTGTTTTGAGCACAAAGGCTTTGCTCAGATCAAGACATCCAGACAACTATATTTCCTGGACACAGAGGACCGAGGAACCTGTCAGAGACTGACATGGAGGGCCACCTGCTTAAGGTACCTCCTGAGACTTTGGGATGATAGGCTGGTAATGGGAATAGCCCTCCAGTCCTGCAGATAGGGTCTGGTTAAGTAACTTAGCCTTTACAAAGGGACAGGGGTTTGTTATTTTGTTGTTTTTGTATGTTTTGCATGGATAAAGGAACAAGCTCAATAAAGCAAGATATAATTTCACCAAATCGGTTAACCTCATACACACATCTCTTACAGTAGGCATCTCTGATTTCTCCATTTACCCCCTTCTTCTCTTTGACCATCAACTCATCTAATTTTCTCTCTCTCTCACTTCTCCCCTTCTCCACCTCTATCTACCCCTCATTTCTAAAGAGACCTGCACTCCATTAACCTACCAGGTTTTGATTCCACTTTCCGCTCCTCTCTCATCTCTACATGCCTGGCTTTCTCTGCCGTTCTCGCCCTTCTAACCCTAGACCCTGGCTAAATTTCCACACGTGCATGCTGCGTTCCTGCACTCGTTCTTCTGAACGCCTCTGGACTCTCGCAGGACTTCCTTCACTAGTCTTCCTCTCCCAGGCTAAACAACCCTACTTTTCTTAACCAATCAGTATGCACAAGTCTAACCCACGCCGACTCATCTCTGTCTTTGACTCCCTACTCAGACCATCCTCTGCTACCTGTTTTTCTTCCTCCATCTCACCTCAGGACGTTGCTGACTATTTCAAGGAAAAGGTGGAAAACATACGTCAGGACATCCCCTCTGTATCCTCCTTCTATCCTACACCTCTTCCTAACTCTCCTCCTGCCTTCCTTGACTCTTTTTCTGCTGTCACAGAGGAGGATGTGACGGAATCACTCTACTCTTTCCTAACTCTGTCTCAGCGTCCCACTGCTGAGATCCCTCTCCTGGCTTTCAATCAAATCCTGTATCCAACACTCAATTCGCCTCACTTTTAAAGCTTTACACTCTTTTGGTCCTCCTTACATATCAGCCCTAATTTCTCGCTATACACCATCCCGACTCTTGCTGAAGGATGTCTTCTCTCTACCCCTTTTGATCTACAGCCCTCTCCTGCCTTAAACCTTTCCTGCTGAATGCCCCACAACTCTGGAATGCCCTTCCCCTCAATATCTGACTAGTACCCTCTCTATCTACCTTTGCGACCCACCTTAAAAAACACCTGCTTAACGAAGCATATTAGGAGGAGTGGCTCAGTAAGTAAGACACTGACTGGCACAGAGTTTGAACCAGGGGAACCTTGTGACCTTGGGCAAGTCACTTTATCTCCCTGTGCCTCAGGCACCAAAAACATTGATTGTAAGCTCCACGGGGCAGGGACCTGTGCCTGCAAAAATTTCTCTGTAAAGCGCTACGTAAAACTAGCAGCGCTATACAAGAACATGTTATTATTATTATTATTATATTAGTAGCAGCATATTAGTAGCTCTGTAGCTGATACTTGACACCTCATACATAAACCTTGCAGACACACTTACCAGAACGCCCTCCTACTGTCTCTGTAAGTTTATCCAAACAACCAATTAGATGGTAAGGTCTTCGGAGCATGGACTCCTTTTCCTAAATGTTACTTTTAAGTCTGAAGCACTTCATCCCATTATGTGCTATTTGTTATTTATATGATTGCCACGTTTGACCTATGTACATTAACGGCGCTATATAAATAAATATTAATATATTAATATTAATACATACATGTCTCACTGCTGATCTCCTCTTCTCCCTCTACACTTGCCCTCTTGACCCCATTCCCTCCCATCTCCTTAAACCTATTGCTCCTACTAAAATTCCTACACTCACACACATTTTAAACTCCACCCTCTACTCTGGTACCTTTCCCTCCTCCTTCAAACATACAACAGTTATACCATTACTCAAAAACCGCAAGCTTGACCCTACCTGTCTTTCTAACTATCGGCCTGTCTCCTTCCTGCCTTTTGCCTCTAAACTCCTTGAACGTCTTGTATTCTCTTGCTTGCTCCATTTTCTCAACACCTTTTCTCTCCTAGACCCTCTACAATCTGGCTTCCGCACTGCTCACTCCACGGAAACAGCCCTCACTAAATCAGCGAATGACCTACATGCTGCCAAAGACAAAGGTCAATACACTCTGCTCATATTACTTGACCTCTCTGCAGCATTTGATACTGCGGATCACCATCTTCTCCTCCACATTTTCCATACTCTTGGTATCCGTAACAAAGCTCTATCCTGTATCTCCTCTTATATCATACTTTCAGTTTCTCTTTTGCCAACACCTCCTCCTCCTCTACCGATCTCTCTGTTGGCGCACCCCAGGCTCTGTCCTAGGCACTCTTCTCTTTTCACACTGTCTAGGTGACCTAATCACATCTCTTGAGTTCACTTATCACCTGTATGCAGAAGACACACAAATTTACTTTTCAACACTTGACCTGCTGTACAGACCAAAGTTTCTGAATGTCTCTCCACTATATCATCCTGGATGGTCCTCCGCCGACTTAAACTTAACATGGCAAAAACGGAGCTCCTCATATTTCCTCCCAAACCTAGCCCTACTACCTCCTTCCACATTACTGCTGGAAGTACTATCATTCACTCAGTAGCACAAACACGATGCCTAGGGGTCACACAACTCCACTCCCATTCTCCCCTCACATTCAAAAGGTAGCTAAAACCTGTCATTTTTTCCTCTGCAACATTACAAAGATACGCCTTTTCCTCTGTTGCTCCACTGCTAAAACTCTGACACACGCCCTCATTCTCTCCCATCTTGACTACTGTAATCTACTGCTGTCTGGCCTTCCTGCCATTGACATATCTCCCCTAAAATCTATCCTTAATGCTGCTGCCAGAATCACTCTACTCTTTCCTAAATCTGTCTCAGCGTCTCCTCTGCTGAAATCCCTCTCCTGGCTTCCTAACAAACCACGGAACCCACACTCTATTGTCCTCCTCACTTGTAAAGCTTTACACTCTACTGCCCCTCCTTACATCTCAGGCCTAATTTCTCGCTATACACCAATCCGACTCTTGCGTTCTGCTCAAGGATGTCTTCTCTCTACCCCTTTTGTGTCTAAAGCCCTCTAGCACCTTAAACCTTTTTCAACAACTGCCCCACACCTATGGAATGCCCTTCCCCTCAATATCCGACTAGTACCCCCTCTATCCATCTTTAAGACCCATCTTAAAACACACCTCCATATCAAAGCATACAAATAGCTCTGTGGCGGATACTTTACACCTCATACATCGTACATCGACCTTGAACCTTTGCAGATGCACTTGCCAGAACACCTTCCTACTGTCTCTGTTTCCCACTTACCAATTAGATTGTGAGCTCTTCGGGGCACGGACTCCTTTTCCAAAGTATCACTTTTATGTCTGAAGCACTTTTTCCCTTTATGTGTTATTTGTATTATTTGTTATTTATATGATTGTCATGTGTATTGCTGCTGTGAAGCACCATGTACATTAATGGTGCTATATAAATAAAGATATACAGTTCATACAAACAAAATCATTGGATATAACATTTCTCATCCTATTAATTTCCTAGTTGCAACAACTTTGTAAAATACAGTATTTGAAAGCAGAATTGCAGTCTTGTCACAGACATGAAAGACGACTTGAAAAGATGAAACATTTAGAGATACAGTAATTGTTACCAGATTCTCAACTTCGGCACTTTGTCGGACTCCCCACTGGAATGTTCCCATGATTGTAATGGCATAAGACAATGCCAAACCGACCTGTCCTGCATCAAGACCTGCAAGAACATAATAAAAGAGCATTTCAATAACATTATTTAGCACTCACAATTTTCTTGAGAAATCATATCATTACCAGTAGTAGTCACCCCAAATCTGCCCTTATTTTATTTGTATTGTCCTGAGTCAGTAGTGTTATTTATGTATAAATGCACTGGTCATTGCTCTGTGAGACTTCTATTATCATGGATAATTAAATCCCATTGTTGTACTGTAGGTTTTACTGTAAGTAAAGATGGCTCCAGTGAATGAAAAAATATCCTCTTGGGAAGTCACTGATTCTACATCTCTTAGATGCTGCAAGATGCACTAACGCTGCATTTTTGAAGCAGGGTATTACACCATCATAAGACAATGGAAAATTAGAATATGGAAAGTTTTGAAAATCATAAGTGTAATATATGCAATATATGTATTAAGAACAATAACCAATATACATTTAAATAATGCCTCTCACACCTGCCAAATAGTGTGTGGAATTCATCAAAACTATTAACACCTTGTTTTATTTCTAATACACCACAAAAATAATGGCTTCTCAATTACATTTTTGTTAAAAACTGAAGGCCGTAAATGTTTCATAAACTATGAGCAATTCTGTACTATTATATAGAACTAATGTATTCAGAAGGTTTTCAGTTTTGGGCTGAAAATAGCTGGGTCATTATGAAAATAAAGTAAAAGAAATACTAAGGAATACAAGTGTAAAGGAAGACATTTGTAGGAGCTAAAGTAGTTTCTTGCATTTTTTAAGTAATGATGTATTTCTTTATTTCCGCTCAGTTTTTGTTTCAGATGTTCAGTGCACATGTCGCAAATATGACAAACAAAATAATATTGCTGCAGTGTCACTCAAACTACGGTACTTTCACTATCCAAACGTTTTCGGGTTTGCGAATGTGTCATGCAAAGACGTTGTTTCTTGGTCCTAAACCTTTTTTTCCTCCAGCATTTGTTTCCCATAATAGATTAAGCCTTCACATTTTGACTGTAACAGATTTATGTCCGTATTAGTTCACTCCAAGTGAGTTACAAAGAGGCTGCAAATCATCATCATATGTACTTACTTTTAGCAAGAATTAAAGAACCAAAAGCAATAGCTATAACAAACATGGCACAGATGGCATCCAGACGTACTGCAAACCAACGGGATGTAGTCAGAAACAAAAACCAGGCCTCTAAAGAGAAAGTAGTGCATGTAAAACACAATATGAAAACATGAAAAAACATAGTACAAGGTCAACTAAATGTTTGACAATTACAGTCCTTGGTGCTTTTAGGATTTCTTACCTTATTTAAGTGATAGCTTTATACAGATCTTACCTAGTAATCCAATTATGTATTAAGTAATGGAAATGTGGACCATATTTAATAAGCGAGACATCTTTAGGTGCCGGAAGAAATCTTACAGCTGATTCAAGTGAATTGGCTATAAAGGGGTCTTCCTGCACCAGTGGTCTTATGGCAAAGCACCATTTCATACTGTAAATATGAACCAATATACTTGTGAATAATTAATTTTATTTCTAAAATGTTTTATCAGGAAATAATACATTGAGAGTTAGCTCTTGTTTTCAAGTATGTCCTGGGCACAGAGTTACGGTGACAATACAAGGTTACATACAATATCACAATAATATGGTCAAGTCCAAATAACACAGTGAAAAGTAAGAGCAGGTTTTATTCATAATACAGTATTGACACAATCACAGCTGAACAGACTTGACAATCCATATTATACAAGGGGATGTCTTCATGCAATCCTCTTCCTCATCGAGCCCCTTGTTTAGCACAGGATATAACCCCAGGCCTTAACATAAACAGTTCTCTCTCACGATGGAAGGTTGTTAACAGTTTTGCTTTTATTCAACCCCACCCAGGAGATCATGTTTTTGTGGACATATCGATCCTTAAAAAAACAAAACGATTTCTTCAACTCCTGGTACACTACTATTTACTAATAAAATCTGCCGGTACCACTGGAAAGCCCTGAAAAAGGCATATACAGTATCTAGGAGCACTGTGTCCTAGTCTGACCTTGGACATCCTACCAATATAAGACCTAACTGCATTTATGTACACAACTACTGTACCCATTTGTTCCCATCTTGTAATAGAAACACGAATGGTCCAAGTGACACAGAAAAGCTTCTTAAGACATAATAACATTCTCAAATCCCCACTATTTACAATTCTATGCTAATTAGATAGAAATCGATGACACAACCAATGTTGCTACCAGCTGTTTTTGGCTATTAGTCTGATGATCTACGGTAATTTAGACCAACAACTCACCAGTCATAAGTCATAAACCCTTTTCTACATGACTATTAATCTAATTATTGACATGCGCCAAAACAAATGCTGTACAGTATATACAGTATGCACATGCATCATGGTTAATGAAAACACAGTGTTGCACAAATATTAAGGCAGAGGTAAACAAATCGCAACAAACATGGCAAAAAGACCTTCAAAAAGTGTACAAGTAACATACTCTCCCAAGACATTATTTCTCAGAGAATATCTGTCCTATCATCATTCACACCTCAACTCTTCCAACCAGGGCATTACTTTCAAATAAATGTTCTGGGGCTATTTTATTTCTGTAAATTTACAGTTATGCTTTTGGGCTAAGTTCTGTAAATTTACAGTTATGCTTTTGGGCTAAGTTCTGTAAATTTACAGTTATGCTTTTAGTTGCAAAGTTACCACCATTGTATATAAAATTACATATGAAACAATAATCTTCACAACACATTACTGAGACACTGAAAGAGAAAACATTGTGTACTTGCATTAGACTAATACACAAAAGTATTAAGATACAAGAAAAAACAAAAAAGACAACTCCTCCATTTTTAGAATAATCCATAAGGTGCATTACCATCAATACAAACACAACTTATTTTATGGAAAATGGTAATACCTCCTAGTTCAACATTTCAAGCTTAAAGAAATACAAGTATACAACCAGTGTTTTCAGCAAAGAAATCGAAAACTAGTTTACTAGAAGATGGCAATTAACATGCATCAGTTTATTGTACATACAGTAGAGCAGTTACTACACAAACCAGAAACATAAAATGTGTTAAAGATTGACTGATGCAACCCACTTTAAAAGTGAAACAATGCAAAATAAGGCCTCATATCTTTATTACATCACTACCAAATATCCCAAACATCTAGAAAACAATAACATTCTGGCCAAAAATCAGGCTTCAGATGACATCACAGCAAAAAAAACTGCCATGATAAGTGTAATAGAGAACTTGCTGACTTCGCTGGACCAGAAATTTCCATCAATTCTCATCCTGCTGGGCCACTCAGCTGCTTTCCACACTATTGACCACACCCTCCTATTACAGAGGCTGAAAACTGTTACTGGGATATGTGTAGGATATCTGACCAAGCTCTCGCCTGGCTTGCCTCTTAACTCATAGGAAAAACCCCAAAGAGGATGCATAAAAGGAATCTCAGCTTTCAAAACACAACTTCATCCTATCACCTCTCCTCTCTAAAACGATGTATGAAGCCATAAAAGTCACAATCTCGCAAGTCCCATCCAGACCACATCAGTAGAACCCTACGAAAGCTGCACAGTCACGCAGGGAATTAAGTTTGAAGTCTACATACTACCCAGATAAACCAATAACGCACTGCTCTGTATCGCTGGATTCAAACCTACCAAAACCGAAAAAGAGGAGCACGCTCAATAGAAGGGTCTCTGAAACTAACGCCCTATTGACAACAGAAAAGTCTCCACCCACTATGCTTTGAAGAAATCCGTGCTTCTGGATGCAACATGCCTAAATTCCTCGCCACCGTGATCCACACTGTAAAATCCCTGGGTAACCAGGGCACTAAAAAAACATTGGCTGACTGATTATATATTATCCAGAATGTGATCCTATAAAGTGAGTGAATTAGAAATGCTTACTTTGTCATTTTTAGCACATCAGTCAAAATTAGCTTAGTAGAAAAGTAATAAACAGGTATACACACCTGAATGAAGATCTTGTTGGGCATCAAATAATTCTTGAAAACGTTGCTCTGCTTTGAAAGCACGGATAGTCCAAAGCCCCTGGAGGGAAGATGATAGGTGGGAAAACACTGGACTTCGAGCTAAAAATGGGAAGAGGTACAATTTGTTCTACTTTCGGCCAGTTATTTTGCGGGCGCACCAATTCTTCTCAAGTGAATTTCCCATTTGTTAGATTTCCAACACATATTGGAGCATTGCTTTTTCTGATTTTTTATTTTATTGCTACTACTCTACCAGTACAATATTTTTTATATTTAGAGATGTGAAGAATCATAAACAAAGCAACAAAATGTAAGTGAGGTGCTTTTACATTACATTTCCAGAGCACATCACAATATCTTAAAAACACAATGAGAGTGAGGGTACTTTACAATGAAACAAGACAAGCCACCTATTCAATCACTAAAACTGTGTCTTTATTTTAAACAAGAAAGAAAAGCACAGCTGGAATAATGCTTATTTTATTGCCAAAACATGCAACACTTCACTTTCATGATCAAGGTCAATTCTGTGTTTTACAGTTAAGACACAGATTTTTCACTCCTAACAAAGATAAGTTTCTCACAGGCCTAATCATTAAACTCTGATAAGTGCATTTATGAATATGACATGTTCAAGCCGTGCAATGACGTTTTTTTCTCTTTGTGTCACATGGTTCTATCTGTATAATAGCACGCAATTTGTACATTTTCTATGCAAGAGACACAAACATGAAAAATTAATTTTTTAATAGGTTACTTATTAAGCTGTAATTTTTCAGATCGCACCGAAAATATGTACAGAAATGTCACCTCCCACAGGTAGTAGAAATTGACCTTTTGCTATAGAGAGATACCTGTGGCAACAGGGAGAAGGAGTGACGGGTGTGAAGGTGTATAACAATATTAAAAATAGGACAACCTATGTCCACTAGCAGATATAAAATACATCAAAATATACGTAATTAAAGAGATAACAGTATAACAACAGATCAAGCTGTGATTCACCCATTGTGAACATTGATAAGAGATTGTCCTATTTTTAATAAATTGTTATAAACCTCCACACACGCATTAAGAGTGTGCGCTTTTCCTATTTTTCTACACATGTGCTTTGGTATTAGGTTATTCCTGGAAGAACCTTTCTCTCGGTTATTAGCATTTCCTCAGCCTATTGCCAATCAACATTTGCTGGCAATATTGGCACTTTATTTAATCCATCTGCATATTCATATATTCCTCCTATTTATGAATCTGGTTTACCTATGATAGCACACAATTATTTAATTTAATAATATACACACCATGAGATCTGGTTTCTGTGTGTGTATATATATATATATATATATACTGTGTGCTCATTTGCATGTCATTTCCCAGAATCCCTTGCTGCAGTGGAAGTGCTGTATGCTGGGTGATAATGGGGAAAGGCGGGGTTGCAGACCTGCCTAAGACATGCAGATGAGCATACAGTTGTATTTGCATATTTGCTTTCCTGTGGAGAGTTTTTGTCACTTTTTTTACTCACCATAACTTAACTCAGTATTATGGTATAGCTTATCCCATAGCCTCTTTGCATACCCAGTTAAAATCAACCCCACACTGATGAGACCCATTAAGGTCGAAACAGCTGTCTGTGGGTGGTCTTTTGGCTAAGATCAAGAGGATGGAGGTCGCCATGGATACCCACCGGGACCACCCTGCACAAGGAGAAGAAGAAGAAGACGAAGGAGAAGCACATGGCACCCCCGGAGACGGTCCCCAGCAGCCAGGAGACGGACGGAAGAGGCCCAGCGGCAACCAGCTCCAGCGGCTCAGGCAATGTTGCCACCCCCAGCGGCCTCACCCCCACTGCCAGCACCAGCAGCGGCGGCCCCAGCTCCAACCCTGGAGCTGGGAGCAGCAGCAACAGGAGGATCCCCCGCTTGGAACCCTGGATGAGGCAGACGGTGGTGATGCAGCTGAGGGAGGTCGACAGACAGCGCCCTCTATTGGACGCTGAGACCTTTGCCAAGGAGCTGGTGAGCAAAGCAGGCTTTACTCCGGACGAGATCCTGAGCATCCAGGACCTCAGGGGTGGCCTGTTTTTTGTCACCTTCACCACGGTGGGAGCCTGCAGGAGGTACTGGGAGGCTTTCCAGACCCTGAAACAGGAGGTCCCCTTCTCCCAGTTCGACGTGAACTGCCCTATCCAGAGGGACGAGAAGAGGATCACTGTGACGGTGAGGAACCCCCATATCCCTGGAAAGGATATCGCTACCTTTCTGCGGCGCTCTTGCACCGTGGTGAGGGAGCCAAGCAGGATCAAGGACAAGTTGGGGTACTGGGTGGGAAAGTGGAGCATGGTCGTTCGCTTGTGGCCAGATTCAGAAGCGACGGACCAGCTGCACCACCTCCCTCCCAGTATTTCACTCGCGGGCAGCCCAGGGAGGATCTTTTACCCTGATCAGCCCCAGACCTGCGGTAATTGCGGGAACCTGGGGCATCAGTGGAAACAGTGCACCCTGAAAGCCTGCAGAAACTGCAAAAAACACTGGCCACGAAACAAAGGATTGTCCCCGCATGAAAACCTGCGACCTGTGCAGGGAGACAACCCACATGTTCCGGGACTGCCAGCTGAGGGTCAGGAGCTACGCAGAGGCCGCGGCGAAAGGCGCGACACCGGGCGCCCCCCTGACAGCAACCCAGAAGGCACCCAAGAAGCCCCCTGCAAACCAACCCGTAAAGGCAAAAGGTGGTAAGTATCAGGAGCAAGGACAAAAGGAGGCCACCCAAGCAGCGCCTGCTGCGGCTCCTGAGCCCGCTGCCCCTTCAGTAGCAGCCCCCATCCCACCCCTTTCCACCCCCACCCCTGCAGCAACACTCCCTCCCACACCCACTGCTGCTGCAACCCCCACCCCCCCTTCCCACCCAAACTCCCCCCTCCACCCACCACCCCTTGCCCCCTCCTCCCACCCCCCCACTGCAGCTCCCCCCACCCTCCATGAGGCTGCAGCCCCTCCCCCTGTAACACCTCTCCCCAGCCCCGAGGCTGTTGCACCCCTTCCCCCTTCCCCCCTTGCTGCAGATGCCGCCCCCAGAGCCCGGACTGGAATGGAGAAGCAGGGAATAAAGAGGCGAGCCCCTGAGACGGAAAGCCCGCACCAGGGGCTGGAGCAGAAGAGGGCCCAAATGCAAATCGGCGACTCACCCACTTCCAGCGACGCTGACAGCGACCTTGAAAGCGACCTGGAGGAGGAGGAGGGGGAAGCGGAGATGCAGGAGGCAGCCATTGCAGAGGAGCAGGCGGCCATTTTAGAACAGCCACCTAGCGAGAGGCAGCAGAGACCCTCCTCCTCGATGACAACCTTGGGCAAACCATGGATCTGCAGGCCCAGCTGTGCGAGGAGATCAGCAGGACCACCCACGCCAGCGAGGATGGTAACTAGTATCACTGCATGTCCATCTAACCCTTTATTCCCAAACTAATGGCGTCTTTTAACATTTTCTCCATTAACGTAAGGAGCATAAGAGAGCGGATGAGACGTGCCAGAGTACTAACATTCCTTTCTTTACAGAAATGTGATGTGTATATGCTACAGGAATGTGCCTTACCTTTTTCTCGGTCCTACAGGCACCTGAGCGGGCAGTGGTCTCACGGCCCCTCCTACTGGTCTGGGGGGAACGGGTGCAGGAACGCGGGTGTAGCCATTTTGATCCGGGGGGGATGTTGCACTGTTGATTCTGTCCATGAACTCGTCTGCGGCAGACTACTGGTCGTAGACGGTTCGTGGGCAGGGGAGCCGATTAGGCTCATCAATGTGTACGCCGCACCCCGGAGAAATGAGCGCTTGGAACTTTTCCAGCACCTTCGCCCTTGGCTCGCAACCTCCAGGGCAGTGGTGATGGGTGGGGATTTCAACTGCACGATTGAGGTGGGGGGGCGCGTGCCCCCCAGCAAATCATCAAAGATAGATGTGACGTCCAGGCTACTCACGGCGATGATTGGGGAGGCATCCCTGAAGGACGTGGTGGGATCTATGGGAGCAGGCGCCGCAAACTACTCTTGGTGCCACCCAAATGGTTCCGTGCATTCTCGGATTGACTTCCTGTTGACCACCAAGCAGGTACAGCACAGACAGCACTCCATGGTTGCAGTACATTTCTCTGACCCCAGAGCCATTCATCTCCAGGGGCGCCTGGGAGGAGGTTTCCCCCCAAGGGCCAGGATCCTGGAAGCTGAACTGTGCACTGCTGGAAAGGGAGGAGATCATGGAGGAGCTGAGAACAGCATACACAGCATGGAAAGAAGAAAAGGCCTGTTTCCCCAGCACTGCAGAGTGGTGGGAATTCACGAAGATAAGGATCCGCTGCATCCTGCAGGCAAAGGGCAGACGCCTGGCGTGTGAGAGGAAGGGGGAGTTCGAGGTCCTGCAGCGCAAGCTGCAGTCCCTGCATGACATTAAACGCTGCGGATGGAACGTGGATGACGACCTGGAGGAAACCAAGGAGAGCCTGCAAAAGCACTTTGAGGAGGAATCCAGACGAATCATCTTCCGTTCCAAGGTGGAGAACCTTGAGAGGGGGGAGAAATGCAATGCCTTCTTCTTCAAGAAACTCCACTCTGCCCACACGCCCCTGAGGGAGCTGCGAGACAAAGATGGCAACGTGCAGCAGGGGAAGGAGGAAGTCATGGGATTCGTGAAAGATTTCTATGAAGACCTCTACTCCCCAAAAGCATCAGACCGAGACCAGGCTGACAAATTCCTGTCAGGGATTACAAACACCATCGACCCGGCAGGAAAAGCAGCCATGAACGCCCCCCTGACGCTGGAGGAGCTCCACGCTGCAACCAAATCCTTTAAGACGGGTAGGACGCCGGGCGGAGATGGTATCCCAGCTTAGTTATACACGAAGCTGTGGGACCTGATCGGCCCGGACCTGCTCGAGCTTTACAGGGAAATGGAAGCAGAAGGTAGGATGCCCCCAACGCTGAGGGAAGGAATGCTGACGCTCTTGTACAAACGGAAGGGGGAGAGGTGCGACCTCAAGAACTGGCGTCCCATCTCCCTCCTGAACGCGGACTACAAGATCCTAGCAAAAGTCCTAGCGAACAGACTGAAGAAGGTCATCAGCCAGATCATCCACCCAGACCAGACGTGCGGCATCCCCGGATGCAGGATCGCAGACAGTCTCGCCCTAATCAGAGACGCAGTCCACTACATCAAAGACTGCCGTGTACACGCGGCCCTGGTCACCCTTGATCAGGAGATGGTCTTTGCCCGTGTCTCCCATGATTTCATGGGCAGGGTGCTGCGTGAGTATGGGATGGGGGAGATGTTCTGTTCTTATGTTAACCTGATGTACCTTGACATTTGCAGTGTGGCGATCGTGAACGGATGGAAGACTAACCCCTTCCCTGTCCTCTCAGGGGTTAGGCAGGGCTGCCCTCTTTCACCTCTCCTTTTTGTCTGTTGTATAGAGCTCTTCACCCAGTGCATCAGACGAGACACAGAGATCAGAGGGATCGTCGTGCCAGGACCCCAGAGACGCGAAGTGAAGTGCTCGCTCTACATGGATGACGTCACCATCTTCTGCGCAGATAGCCGGTCGGTGAAGACGCTGGTCCAGACGTGCGAGGATTTCGGGAAAGCTTCAGGAGCAAAAGTCAACTGCGGGAAGTCAGAGACCAAGCTATTTGGGCTTTGGAACCTGACTGCCGACCCCCTCCCCTTCCCCATCAGAGCAGGCCTCATTCAAATCCTTGGAGTCTGGTTTGGTGTGGGGAGCGAGGCCGCTGCCCTGAAGAGCTGGAACGAGAGGCTGAACAAGGTGAAGCAGAAGATCGGATTGTGGCGCCTCAGACCCCTCACCATTGAGGGGAAAAAGCTGGTACTGCTGAACGAGATCCTCCCTGTCCTGCAGTACGTGGCCCAGGCATACCCGCCTTCGACCAGAACCTGCCAGGAGATCTCCATGGCAGTGTTCCGCTTTGTCTGGGGGGCCAAGTTTGAGAGGGGAAAGCGTGAGGTGATGTACAAAGAGCCGCACAAGGGGGGTAGAGGAATCCCCGACATCCCCACTATGCTGCGCGCCTTCTTTGTAAGCAACTGCGTGCGGATCACCCTGAGAGACTGCGACAAAGACTCCTCTGGCTACTCCATGTCCCGCCTCCTACTCCTGCCGCTCTGGAGAGCACTGGGGTGGGACAAGTGGGACAAGTGGGACAGCTCCATCCCTTACAGCTGGCGCACGCCCTGGTTCTACAAGGACGTGAAGAAGTTTGTGAGGCAGAACAATCTGGAGGGAGTAAAACCAGACGTGTGGAAGCCCAAGGTCATCTACAAAATGATCAGGGCTAAAGACATCATGGAATCGGTCCCAGGTCTCCACCCCAACACCTTTGGAACGGTGTGGAGGAATGTGGCATCGAAAAGACTAATGAACAAACACAAAGACATTGCTTGGCAGGCCATACACGGGGGACTCCCTGTGAATGCGGACAAGTACCAGAGTAAACTCAGCCTCGTGAGGCACTGCCCCAGGTGCAACCCAGTGGAGGAAAGCATCATACACCTCTTCTGGAACTGCCCCTTTGCGCAGGCCTTGCTGCGCGCGCTGGACACTGACTTAAAGGATTGTATACCGAGGAAGTGCGTCACGTACTATTCGGTGTTCCACGGACTTTTCACAGGAACATACACAGAGGACGCAATCGAAGCCGGTTGGCGTCTAATGTGCTGTTTCAAGGACTTTTACTATTCGCCAGGGAACGTTTGATCAAGGGGAAGAAGAGGATGTCGGTACAGAACTGTCGCAGGCTGCTCCACAGCCTGCTCAAGGACTATTCTATCTTTGACGGCCCTGAGGAGGAGGACTAAACACCCCCCTCCCCACCTCCCCCTTACTCCCCCGCCCCAAAAGTTTTTCTGTGCAATAAAGTTAGAGATAATGTGTGTATGATATGTCATGTCTGTGGTGCGGTGCATACGTATAAATGCACTGCACCGCCGTGTTCGTCACAGTTTTTTTTACTTTTGTCGAAACAGCTGTCTGTGGGTGGTTTTCTGGGTATGCACCTTAACCCTGGCTGTGCTCAAAGCTGTGACCATGCAGCAAGCTTAAGCCTATAGGGAACCATGTTAAAAATGGTTTTTGAGGCAAAAGGTGACACTGTGTGCTCATTTGCATGTCATTTCCCAGAATCCCTTGCTGCAGTGGAAGTGCTGTATGCTGGATGATAATGGGGAAAGGCGGGGTTGCAGACCTGCCTAAGACATGCAGATGAGCATACAGTTGTATTTGTGTCCTTCCACTATTTGTATCCTTCCACTATATATATATATATATATATATATATATATATATATATATATATATATGTATATATATATATATATATATATATAGTGGAAGGATGACCGTGGTTAGTGAGGAGACAACACAAATCTTCCAGTGAAATAATATGCTGGTGGATTTATTTGTCCAAAAGTATAACAAAAACAATGGGTGCTCTGTCCCTTTAAGTAAAGCAAAACAAACAAAAACCTATCCCCGTTAGGGAAGATAACTAAACTAGGTTAAGTTAACCCGGCTCGTTGGCTAAGCTAGACCAGACAAACAATATCTGGTAATACCACTTGGCTCCTTACCTGGGAGTTTATTCCATTAGGACAGCATAAGTCTGTGGAGCCTGGGTCTGTCTGTCAGCTCTCCTCTGTCAGCTCTCCTCTGTCCTCTCTCAGTGTCTGAGGGAGACTGCTGCCTCAGAGGCAGTTCCTCTTCCTCTTTTTAAAAGCAGATGAGCTTACTCAATTAGGATCACCTGTGGACTGCTTAATCAGCTGGGTTAACTCCTTGTGTACTGGAAAGCAGGCATACAGCCACCTCCTGCTAATGTATACAGTCTATGACTCTGTCACATATCCCCCTCCTCAGCGTAACATTACCGCGTGGAGCGGCCCGTGCACCGAGACTGGGCACCCTAGAAAGTGCGTCCGCATTACCATGCAGTATGCCTGGCCTATGCTACACTCTGAAATTGAAGGGTTGCAATGACAGAAACCAGCGGGTAACCCTAGAATTCTTTTCTATGTTTCTATGCATCCACTGTAAGGGTGCATGGTCTGTAATGAGTGTAAAAGACCTAAAAACGCGGTCTCTACACCACTGTTCCATTTTACCACATCGCGTGCCCTTGTTTTTACTAAGTCTGAAAGCTGTGCAGCCCAGGTTGCAAAATGGGGTATAAATCGCCTGTAGTAACCCACAATGCCTAGAAATGTCCTAATCTGTTTTTTTCTAAGGGGACGGGGCCAATTCTCAATGGCTTCTACTTTATTGTGCTGGGGTTTTACAGCCCCCCTTCCCAAAACATAGCCCAGATATTTTGCTTCTGCCAAGCCGACTGAACATTTAGCTAGGTTGGTTGTGAGACCCGCTTCCCACAAGGTTCTCAACACTGCCTCAACCTTTTGTAGATGTGAGTCCCAATCTGGACCACATCATCTAAGTATGCGGAAGCATAGTTTGAGTGCGGCTGTAACAGTTTATTCATCAACCTTTGAAAGGTTGCAGGCGGCCCATGAATGCCAAAAGGGCAAAACGGTATACTGGAAGAGGCCATCAGGTGTGGAGAAGGCTGTTTTCTCTTTTGCTAACTCTGTTAACGGGATTTGCCAATAACCCTTTGCAAGATCTAAAGTGGTTAGAAAACGGTCCCTCGCCAACCTCTCAATTAACTCATCTACCCGGAGCATAGGATAGGCGTCAAACTTCGAGACTTCATTGACTTTTCTAAAGTCATTACAAAACCGCAATGACCCATCAGGCTTAGGTACCAAGACAATAGGGCTGGACCATTGACAATAGACTCCTCAATTGCCCCTATGTTTAGCATCTTATTTACCTCTGACTGAATAGCCCCTCCTCTGGCTTCTGGGATCCTATAAGGTCTTATCTTAATGGCTATTCTGGCTTGGTGACAATATCATGGAAAACCACCCTAGTTTTCCCTTGTATGCTGGAAAATACGCCTCTGTTCCTATTTATCAAATCTACAGCTTCTCCATATTGCTCAGGAGTGAGTTCTGACGATATTCGAACTAGTGGATCAACCACTTTCCCAGATTTGTTAGCTACCACCATCAGACAAACCTCTCTATCCTTCCAGGATTTTAATAGATTTATGTGATAGATTTGCTATACCTTCCTCCGATCTGGCTGTCGTATTTTATAATTTACCGGGCCGACCTGTTGTAGGACTTCATATGGCCCTTGCCAATGTGATAACAGCTTGCTTTCGGCTGTGGGAACAAGCACCATTACTCGGTCCCCTGGTCGGAAACCGCAAACCGAAGCATGCCTGTTGTAAAGGTTCTGTTGGTCTCCCTGTGCCTCTTCTAAATGTTGTCTGACTATTAGAGTAACATGAGCAATGCGTTCTTTTAAATCTTCTACAAATTGGATGATATTCTTCCCTGGAACAGCTTGTTGCTCCCACTCTTCTTTGAGGCTATCCATAATCCCTCTTTGGCGTCTCCCATACAGAAGTTCAAACAGGGAAAACCCTGTAGAGGCCTGTGGTACTTCTCGGAAAGCAAACAAGAGATAAGGCAACACGGAGTAACAGTTCTTCCCATCACTAGCACCACCTTCCTCAACATCATCTTAAGAGTTTCATTAAATCTTTCTACCAGTCTGTCCGTTTGCGGATGGTAAACAGAAGTTCTTATGGACTTTATTTTTAGCTCTATGCATAATTCTCGCATAAGCTTAGACATAAACAGGGTGCCCTGATCTGTCAAAATTTCCTTCGGTATCCCGTGTCGGGAGAATACTTGTAACAATTCCTTAGCTATGGCTTTGGAGGAAGTATTACGTAAAGGCACCACCTCTGGATAGCGAGTGGCATAATCTAGAATTACTAGAATGTATTGATGACCCTTGGCAGATTTCTCCAAGGGACCCACTAAATCCATAGTAATCTTCTCAAATGGGATCTCAATAATAGGCATAGAAATTAACGGGGCCCTCAAGCTTGGTCGGGGGGCTGTCAACTTACACTCTGGGCAGGAGGCACAGAACCTTTTTACTGCATTAAATATCCCTGTCCAGTAAAATCTTTTTAGGATTCTTTTCTATATTTTCTCTACTCCAAGATGACCCCCCCAATAAGTGAGAATGCGCTAGCTCTAGGACCTTCCTTACTAATGAACTGGGTACAAACAATTTTTTGCTGGGCCTCAGGTTTTAGTTTGTGTGAGAGGACATAGCGCGTGACAGTTCACGAGTGGCTAGAAAACGTTCCACTGCGCCTACCATGGCATCATAAGTGAGGGGATCTCCTTGCCCCACCCAATGTCGAAGGTCCTGGGGTAATGCTCGAATGAAGCGGTCGAACACCACCATCTCAAGGATCTGGATTGGGCTATATGCTTCTGGTTTTAGCCACTTGGTCGCCAGATGAATCAAATCCCATAACTGGGATCTAGGTGATTTCTGTTCCTGGTATCTCCATGTATAGAACCTTTGCGCACAGACTGCGGGAGTCACTCCAATCCTTGCAAGGATTTTGCTTTTTAGACGGTCATAATCTGCCGCGGCTTCTTCGTCGAGGTCACAATATGCTTTTTGGGCTTCCCCTAATAGAAAGGGTGCGATAATCCCAGTCCATTTGAAGCGTGCCCAACTTTCCCGGGAAGCGATTCGCTTAAAGGACCGGAGGTAACCCTCTACGGCGTCATCTTGCGGCGTCATTTTCTGCAGGTATAGGTTCGCCTGGATGGGCCGCACCTTGGCTGCATTGGTCGAGTCCATAGTAATCTGGGCCAGGCGTTGAACCATCCCCCCTCTGTTTCCGCGATAACGTCAAGCTGGGCTGCAAGTATCTGGTTTGTCTCACGTTGTGCCGCAGTGTGTTCCTGCTGAACAGCGGTGCTGTGTAGTAGGGCCTTCAAAATGTCCTCCATACTGCAGTAACAGTCCGCACAGGATTCACCAGTCGCAATGTGCAGTTCCGTCCTTTTTACAGGGTGTTCGGCATCCCACTCTCACACCACTTGTGGCAGGATGACTGTGGTTAGTGAGGAGGCAAAACAGTTCTTCCGGTGAAATAATATGCTGGTGGGTTTTTTTTGTCCATAAGTATAACAAAAACAATGGGTGCTCTGTCCCTTTAAGTAAAACAAAACAAATAAAAACCTATCCCCGTTAGGGAAGCTAACTAAACTAGGTTAAGCCTATCTACCCAGCTGGTTAGCTAAGCTAGACCAGACCAACAATATTTGGTAATACCACTTGGCTCCTTACCTGGGAGCTTTATACCATTGGGACAGCATAAGTCTATGGAGCCTGGGTCTGTCTGTCTGTCTGTCAGCTCTCCTCTGTCCTCTCTCAGTGTCTGAGGGAGACTGCTGCCCCAGAGGCATTTCCTCTTCCTCTTTTTAAAAGCAGGTGAGCTTACTAATTAGGATCACCTGTGGACTGCTTAATCAGCTGGGTGAACTCCTCGTGCACTGGAAAGCAGGCATACTGCCACCTCCTGCTAATGTATAGAGTCTATGACTGTCACAAAATATATAATCCAAATGCATTATTTTACACTTGTAACTCTTTATGTATTTGAAAGCGCCCCCCCCCCCCCCCCCCACCTCCAAGCTTTAGGTCTTGCCAATGATCAATAAAGTGGCACCACTACTTCTCAGGAGAGGGCTGGTCTGGTGGCCAGGGGACAGGGCAATCAGATTTAAAAAATAAAATAAAAACCAAGTCAGTAGCTGCACAGTTTTTTAATGGTGGAATCTATATATACAGTAACTATCTACATATCCACATATCTATATCTATCTATCTATCTATATATATATGTGTGTATATATATATATATATATATATATATATATATATATATATATATATATATATATATATATATATATCTATCTCTATATAAACAAAACAAAAGATTGCAGCGCCAATTATTAAATATAGATTAAATAAAATAGAACAATCAATATTAGGGACAGATATAGTCCCTGCTATAATAACTGTAGATTGTGCCAATAACAAACAAACATTACACCAACATACAAACAACAAATAAAACAAGGAAAATTGGGACAGGGTGGGGAAATAGACACAATAGGAAAAAAAGGGGGAGGGAAGGATGCAACCGAAAAATAAAATAAAAACCTTGAAAATAACAATAAAGACACGGGAACTTCCAAGCAGCTATCCACAGGATCAACCACCTTCCTCAATACTTCTAAAAGACAAAAAGGGACAGCACGGGTTCCATAGTGTAAAGGGTTTCAGGTTTTAATATCACAAGCTAAAATCAGGTCACTTACAACAATTCAGTAACAATTACTGAATTGTTGTAAGTGACCTGATTTTAGCTTGTGATATTAAAACCTTAAACCCTTTACACTATGGAGCCCGCACTGTCCCTTTTTTTCTTTTATATATACCGTATTTCCTCGATTGTAAGACGCCATCGATTGTAAGATGAACCATCGATTTGGACCTTATAATCGAGAAAAATTACTTTTTCACTTACCATGTTTCAGGAGAGGTCCCATGTCAGCAGAGGATGAAGCGGACGGAGGTGGCAGGAGAGGTCCCACGCCTGCCGATGGTGGAAGATGGGCAGCGGGCAGGAGTGCGGCGGGAGGGAGCAAAGGTCCCAAGTCTGCAGGTGAATGAAGATAAGAAGACGGAGTGCGGTGGCGGCGGAAGCAGGAGATCATAATAGCAGGAGAGCTGAGCAGGAGCAGAGCGGCATAGAGGAATGGCTTGGGAGGTGCACACTGTAACCGGAAGTCAGACACCGGTCAACATCCAGTTACAGTGTGCACCTCCCAAGCCGTTCCCCTATGCCGCTCTGCTGCGGCTCAGCTCTACTGCTATTATGATCTCCTGCCTCCGCCACCGCACACCCACCCGCTGTCTTCTTATCTTCATTTACCTGTAGACTTGGGACCTGTGCTATAGCCACATTCCCGCCGCTGTCCATCTTCAACCATCTGCAGATGTGGGACCTCTCCTGCCGCCGTCTGCTTTGTTCTCTGCTGACATGGGACCTCTCCTGAAACCTGGTAAGTGAAAAGAGGGAATTAGTATTGTAGACACTTAAAAAACATTTTTTTTAATACATTGATTCTAAGACGCACCCCGATTTTAGACATGTGAAAATCGGAAAAAAGGTGCGTCTTAGAATCGAGGAAATAGGGTATTATATATATTTATGTCTGCAGAACATGCACCAAACCATATTTTTGCAATTGGAGTGCCAGATATATATAATCCAACTTTATTATTTTACACTTTTTGGCATTGAACTCAGTAGTCTTATGCAATTAAATATGCACATTACATTTAGGTTATTTTCTAACTAAGTACAAAAAAATCGTGAACACAGATCTAATCAGTGCAAAATGGTCAGGTGAAGGGGTACCCAGGCTCTCTAATAAAGGTTCAGCCCACTTGGGTACACCTAATCCGTGTGGTGAGGTCCTAAAGTGTCAGCTCTTGGACCCAGATGTCAGAAATGCATTACTGTGACTGTGTGCAAATTTTGCGACATTAAAGATTTTTCTGTGTTTTGCCTTTCCTGGGGTGCTGGGACCAGGAGATTTCTAGGCTTTAAGTTTCAAGGTGAGTTTGCCAGAGAAAGTCTTCAAAGAATGTGTCTACTGTATGTATCGGGGTTCCGGAATTATGGGATACCCCAAAAGTTTGATCCGGGCAAACTTGGACACTTAAAACGTTCATGCGACACCGGCAGGATTCCTGCTGCAGCATAATCCAGACAAGGTAAACATGGCATAAAGGGGTTAATGTATACCTGCAACCATACACGGGAGCCCTAGTATAAAAGGGGGAGTGCCCAGATACATGCCCAGGTACCCTGAACCTGGTATGGGGTTCAGGGGATGCTCCAGCTATATGATAAAACTGTGAGTGGTTTGTGTGTGTAAAAAGTTTAAAAGTCATTTCTAGAGTGTGGCAAGGATGAGGCTAGTGAGTGTAGACAGTATATCCCCTTACTCCATCCCTGACACCAGAACGGGACTTACACACTTTGATCACACAAAATACCGGACAGTATATTTTATTAGAGAGTTATACTTTATAGGTATATGTACTGATAACCTGTGAATGAACTGTGGAATTTCCAAGTCATGGATTCCGAGGGACCAGATGGCTACGAAGCTTGGTGTCTATCGGTCTGTTCGGGGTCCATACTTGAAAGTCTCAGGGATGCCAAGGTGTTATAACAGGAGGAGTACTGCAGTTCTGCTGAGTACCCGCATCCTGGGCTAACAAAGGACTATCCAGCCACCATTTGTCAGAACCCAGACTCTGTGGAGCCTGGAGCCACAGAGGGCTCAGTATGCAAAGAGGCAGAGGTGCCAGGTTGGCACATGCCCCTTTGCAGAATGAAAAAAGGTGCCCACCCGGCTTTACAATACCGGCAAATCGGTGATTGGCTGGCAGGAGAACTCCCACGCGCTGATAGCCTGTAGAGGTTTGTGAATGGAACTCTGAAACCCATAAGGAGCATTGCAGCCAATCTGGAGTGCAGATTCCAAGCGCCAAACTCAAATTCAAAGATGCTCTGTGCTGAATAGACACAAGCCGGCTTCAAAGATTTTGATTGAGAAAATCTAAGTCCCGCTTTTTGAGAACGTAGCGGTCGTGTCTGGCATTGCATGCCAAAATCAGTTCCAGGACTTTCGTGAGTACCTCCCGGTCATTGGAAAGGGCTCCTACAGAGGTCATTTTTGTGAATTTCGTTTAAAGGACAAGTTTATTCGTTAGCCCTGTTCCCAGTAAGTGTGTTAACCCTGCAAATTGTGTTACATTGTTTGTATGTCTTTTCCTGAAATAAATTACAATTTCTTTTACCTCCTTGTTTTGCTCAATCATATGATCCCGGTATAAAAAGGTGTTGATAAACCTGGTCTCCCATGACAAAAATCAACCTCCTTTTTTTCCACCCCCAAATGCAAACTAAATACATATGTTTTAAATGTAAATGTTCTCTTCCGCCTACGGTTTGTTATAGGGGTCTCTCCTGTAAAATACTTACTTGTTGACTCCAGTCGCTTAATATCTCGCGATGTTTCTAGGAAGAACTTTCTCAGAAAAAAGAAAATAATTACAAGTGGAGTTAACGGAATTAAAATCCATGGAATGACTGCCACTGCAACAGCTACCACTCCAAAAATCTGGAGTAACACCTACAAAGAAAAAGAAAGAAAGGTTTTGAGCAATGGCACATTAACAAACTATTTTAATTATAAAAATAGCAACAAATAACACAGCGGTGAAGGAACACTCTGATATATGAAGAGTACTAATGATAGTGGTGCATAATTACATGGCTATGAAACTCTGAACTGTAAAAATAATAGCATACTTGTAGAGAAAAAGACATTCATTCAATGTAAAGCTGCAATAAAGCATCTTATTTTTTTTTTTAATACAAATACTTTATATACAAACTTGAACAGTGAATCTTCCAGAGTTGAATAACGCAAAATATTTATCTTTTCTTTTATTTGCTGGTTTTGTAACTTTTTGGTCAATCAATATTTATTTACAAAATGTTTTACCAGGAAGTAATACATTGAGTTACCTCTCATTTTCAAGTATGTCGTGGGCATATAGTTATGATGACAAAAAATACATGGTTACAAATACATAGTTACACAAGTGAACATTATATACAAGACATTGCATGCACTGTTAAAGATAATATATATTATAGGCGTATGTAACAGTTACAGACCAAATTAAAATGTGAGACAGCTTTAGTTTTGAAAGAACTTAAGACTGGTGGCAGCTGTGAGAGTCTGTGACGGTGAGGGGGAATCCAGGCTATCAATAAAGGTATTATGCCCGGTTGGTTACCACTGAGCCATATTTGGGGTTTTAGAGTGTCAGCTCTTCAACCTGTCTGTTGTACATGCCTTGCATATGATTGTATGACAAAGAATTTACGTGTGTTTTACCTTTCCAGGAGTGCTAACCAATGGAGATTGAGAAGCTATGAGTTTCAAGGTGGGGGGTTTGCGGTAAAAGTATTGTCAGATTGTGTCTAGGTAGCAGGTCCAGAGTTGCTGGCCATCCCAAAAATGTATCCGGGAATCAGGTCAGATTCTCAGGGACATACAGTATAGACACATCACCCCGGTCAAAATCCTCCCTTGAAAACAGTTACGCAACTCACCGGCAAGTTTCCCTGCTTCAGCACAGACCAGAAAGGTAAATGGGGGCATAGGGATATGTGTATCCTGGGTACAGTCAGGGGATCCTAAATTAGTGAGGGTCCCCCATTTTATGCCAAGATCGCCAGAATCACTATAGAGGTTCTGGGGGATACTCCAACCATATATAAAGGTTGCAAGGCTTTTTATGAAACCTAAGTCCAGTTTTCACTAAAGAAAGGAGAAACAGGTCTGAGAATGAACCCAAGCATTTTTTAGTTCTAATTAAGTTTGATTTTCTTAAGGGAATGAGCTGCAGCCCTGGGAATGAACCAACGCGTCTTTCATTCTACTTTGGGACTTAGAAGAAATATGGTGACAAATATTTTTGTTTCATAAATTTTTAATTGCCCAAAGGGCTATGAGGGTTTTAAAGTCTAAGCCAGGTTTGCAGTGTGTGAGGGATATGGCTTGTGCGAATAAAAGTAAAGGGTCCCATACTCTCCCTCATAACCAAAAGACGTAGGCCGCGCGTATATTACCTTTTCTCCTCTCCTAACCCTACTGGATATAGATCCAATGTGGTCTTTCTCCCTCCTAATAGAGGTAAATGAGAATTTTAATCCTAATAGAGGTATATTAGTATTTTATCTGGTTGTGTTAGGGTCTGCCTTGTCGTGGCTCGCAAGCTTACAACGCTTTGGCCAAAGGGTTAACCTATATGACCCTTTTTCAAGAGAATATATAAGTATTTTACTGTGTATGTGTGTCATGTTGGCTGTAGCATTGGTCTTCTCTGTCGTCTGTTTTATAGAAAAGGGGAGGCAGATATTGCCAACCAGGATTTCAAAAGAGGGTGTGTTTGGGGGCAATTTAACAGTGTAAATTGTAAGGTGTCTGCAATATAAAATAATACCCCTCCTCCTCTATTTGACTTAGCTTTCCTAAAAATGGAGTACCCCTGAATGGCGATATTTGCATCAGGGGTTTTAGTGGTTAGCCATGTTTGTGTGAGAATGATGTATTTGGGTTTATGCATAAGGCACCATGCCTTTAGTTCATCCAGTTTGGGCAGCAGGCTCCATATATTTATATGGGCGACAGATAGACCCTTTTGGAATTTGAAGGAGGTATTCTCGGTTGTATGGGACAGAGTTGAAAAGGGAGGGCCTATGTTAAGTTCAATATCACCTGCTAAAGAGAGGCACAGTATGAGTAGAAATTTGAGTAGTTGTTTGCAAGTTGTAAATTTGTGATGTTTGCCATTAGAGTAAATGGTGGTTGGTGTGCTGGTTTTCAGAGTTCTCCACCAACATTCAGTAGATAGTGCAAGGCTTTTGAGTAATCCAGGGTGTATAATGATACTGGGTGCGGGCCAAGAGGGAGGGGACTGTAATGGATAGAGAGTAACATTTCCACAAGGCTAAAAGATAGAACAAAGTTGAGAAACCTAGCAGATTCATTATCACAGAGGTAGGTAATGTTGCATGAAGCTGTTGTGGGCCAAGTGAGTGTGTGTAGACTAAACAGCAGAGTTATGCCTTTTCCTTGACAAAATGTTTTGCTGCATTGCAATGCTAGGGCTTATTCAGGGTTTGCAGAGAGAGTTGGTTGCGGTTGAGGGGGGGGGGGGCAGTTGTGTGCAGTCTGTTGGAAGAGACTGCAGTAAATAAGGTGTACATGAGGGGGGGTAGGTTAAAAGTGCAGGCTAACAAACATGGGATCACAGTGTGGTCAGATAAGTTCATTGTTTGTTGCCTTGTGTAGAAGAGTTTGCAGAAAGATGCAATCCCCAGTCAACCTATGGTCTAACTATAGATTCTCACTTAAAGATGATCACTTTAACGTGCATCATTTTAGATGCCAATGCTTTCCCCAAAACTGGTATTACATTTATAAATCTAAGCAGTCTCATGACCCTCCCCCCCAATACATCTGCCTGTTACAATTTGGACGATTAGCAGCACACAATTAACAAAACAACTTTTGCTATTCAAAACATACCAAATATCAATACTACATACAGGGTGGGGTATTTCTTTTAAAACAGTGGGTTGCAAATAAATCAGTGGGTTAAAACATATGGCTGCCGCACTGCCATAAGCCAATAGGATATTCCAATACCACGGGGACATGACGTCTCAGCTTCCTATTGCATGATCCTAGCACCCATCTGGCTTTGTTCATATAAATACTAATCCCAGGAAATGAGAGCCAGAGCTTCCAGAAGAAGAGAATAACATGGTCACACACTTTAGAGTACCTTAAAGTTTGTGACAAGAAAAATGATGGGAACTCTTATTGTAATATTTTGGTTAAAACACTGGCTGATTGAAGCTAGAGCGTCGCTCCTGAGTTGGAGAATGAGCAAGGATAAGGAGCCCCCAATAACGTGCATGCACTAGTCTGGTAGATGAACTAGGGCTAAGGACTACAGAATGGAAGTAGACGAATCTGTATGGATAGCCGTTACAGGCGTGGCAGAGACCGTAAAATATAGTCCAAGATAAGAATGTCGTAAGATACCAGTATAGCAAATTTATGGTTATAAAAACATCTTTAATGGGGTCCTATGGACTAATAATATAAAGGGGACCCAGGACAGATGAATCATATATATCAGCGCAAACCAAACAGTATTGGTATGTTTATCATAGAGTAAAAAGCCTCTGTACCAGACCTCGTTGGGGGAATTGGCAGACGAATACTCACAATACAAGAGAATACAAGTGAACGGTGGTCTCTGTGTGACGTTGTCTACACAGAGGGCTCTCAGTGTATGTAAGCAGTAGGTGAGCTGTCGCATATTGTGTACCTGTGAGGATATCCTGCTGGAACAATAGACTGACAGTAAAGCGGCAGATAGGCAGCAGGTGGAGAGGGGTGAAGTAACAAAGTCAGACGTGCTACTGGTGCAGATGGCAGGTACCGGGTATTGGGACCTATCTAGACTGATTGGTCTTAGGCTAATTAGCAATAGGTGCTGGTGGAGTAAGTGTCTGCATGCATTTGTAAAAATTGTTAAGAACCGGCTACAGTAGGCACCACTTAGCTGATACTGTTGCACTGCACGAGGTCCGTCTGTAAGAAACCAGGTAAAAGGTAAAGAGAAGGGGCAGAGCCAGCAATGGTGGTCATTTAGAAGGTGAGTATCAATTGCCCAGACACCGGCTAAGACTATTCACTCAGTGGATAATTGGCAAAAGGTGCTGGTTTTAGTTTAAAGTTATACAGGTACACACACACACAAAATTGTATTTCTTTAGCATTTATTGGGGTACAGAACAGAAAAGGGGACATTGTGACATTTGGTTACATGCATACATATCATAATGGGGATACAGCGAGATAAAAGGTAAAAATAAACTGAACTACTTTGTCAGCTGGAGGGGCCATATATATTTTTTCTAATTCAAATATTGCTGGGCTTTTTTGTCTCCAAAAGTCACAATACAACATCTTGTTGCCATGAGTATATGGTGCAAGGAAAGTAAGCGCAAACCTTAATATTATATTAATAAATAAACAAAAAACAAATAAATATCACCAAGAGGAGATGCAGCTGGTGTGAGAGATTTCTCAATCTCTCAAAGTAACATCTGGGGGAGGACACAAAGCGCAAAAACTTCCTCTCCAGGGTGGAAAAAATCACATGGAATCATAAACCGATGTAGGCAGCATATGTGGGGAAAGAAGAAAAAATATAGTGCAACAGTTTTTTTAGATACACATTAACATATTCTCCATATCTCCTTTTTAATGGTCTGTTTTTTTATAATATATGGTTTTTAATGTAATTGTTCATATGCACTGATCTTTTTTCTTGTCTCCATTTAGATTCTTCGTCTTTGTAATTTGGGATTTTGTATATCTTTCACGATTTTACAGGTTAAATTAGAACCTTTAAAACCAAAGACGAACATGAAACACAGACAGAGCTCAATGCACATCCAGCGAAACTTTATACACGGTACAGTGCCTAAATATACATGTATAGATATCTCCTACCTAATTTAAGCTCACCTCCTCCCACTTTTAAATGGTTAAAAGCTCACTCCATAGCATCTCCCACTCTCAGTGGAACTTGCTTGCTTGCAGTGTGATTGTGACAAATCTAATACAGAGTGCTTTTCCTGGTAATGTACAGGTTAATAAAAGCTTCAATCAGACTTAGAACTATGCAACTAATTTTGACAGATTTATTATAAATCATTCTTCCTGGCAATGCACAGGTTATTAAGAATTTATATTAGTGTAGGGACCCTTGAGATGTGGTCTGCCATGCAGTGGCTCAGGAGCTTACAACAATTTGGCCAAAATGTTAAACTAAAAGACCATTTTATTTAATAGATATCTATACATGTATATTTAGGCACTGTACCGTGTATAAAGTTTCGCTGGATGTGCATTGAGCTCTGTCTTTGTTTCATGTTCGTCTCTGGTTTTAAATGTATATTGCCATGCTCAGTAGCACTCCTCTGTGACACTTATACGCTTATATATATGTTGTGGTTATTTTGGGGGTTCAATATGAGCTTGTGGGTGTTCTATATGTTTTATAAATTAGAACCTGTAATTGAGTGGAGGAACCGGTCCGTGACGTCAGACGCCGCCCGAGTGCGGAAGTAGAGGATGTGATGTAGCCGACTTGAGCCTTACCAAGCTGCGTCTGAACCCAGAGTGGTTAAACTGCCCTAAATTGTTCTGGAGCATGTGAGTGTATTGGAGCTCCTTGCTCTAGTATTGTATATTAATTAAAACTGTGTTGCACTATATTTTTTCTTCTTTTTTCCCCACATATGCTGCCTACATCGGTTTATGATTCCATGTGATTTTTTCCACCCTGGAGAGGAAGTTTTTGCGCTTTGTGTCCTCCCCCAAATGCCATGAGTATATGTTAGATTAACTTAAGGATGTGATTCGAGATATCTCCTTGGGGTTTGTTGGTGAGGGCCCGCCATGGACTAGGGGCGATCCTAAGGTCAGGCTGACTAAATATACGGTGGTGTGACTAATCCCACAAAGACACCACTTTCGGACACTCCCACCTTGTGTGGCACATTGTACCCACACTTCTGCAGCTTCTAAAGCAAAGATGTCGTTATCTAAATCTTGTGTAGGCGTGAAGGATAGATATCATCTGTACATAACTTTATAACCATTTTCTTTTGTGATCGTGTTAATTGAGGTGCTGGCAGCTAGTTCGTCCCAGATCTCCTCCCATTCTTCCAACGCCCATTGTCTCAAAAAGTGGCTTTGGATCTGCACTACTGGGAATTAAATGTTGATACAACATGAAGATCAAGCCTGTGTTTAGGGGGTGGCTCTACACATAGACTCAAAAAGGGTGCAATTGAATGAGGATACTCATTGGTTTTGTTAACTAACAACATTACTCCATTGGTGTTATCTGAAGAGTTCCTCATCGGGAGCTCCATAGCTTTCCTTAAAGGTGTTTAACCCTGTTGTCGAGAATAAAATCTCCCAGCCTGATTATACCTGTTTTTTCCCCACCACTGGAAGTCACGCCTGGAGCATCCTGCTTTGATTACTTAACTTCTTTTATATATAATATATATATAATATATATATATATATATATATATACATATATTTTTTTTATTATTATTATAGGTAGGCTTGAAGCAGGGAACTCCATAGCAGAACCCCATACATTTTTGCTCCGGGGACCGCCTGCTTCCAGAGATACTTACCTCCGTAGAGGTGTCGGTATCAAAGCAGGCAGAGAAACTGTGTTCCTTAATCTAATGGAGTCTTACATTTCCTGCATCACACGAGCCAATAGGAAGCCGTGATGTCACCCGGTGTGGCTTCTTATTGGCCCGCGTCACCTGCACCTTTTCCCTCAGCAGAAACCGACACCCCCTATGGAGGCAAATATCTCTGGAAACAGGGTGTCTCCAGACCTGAAATGAATTGGCTTTAGCTCCAGAGACCCCCTGCTTCAATCTTGTAATTAAATAAAATATATATATATATATTATTTTTTTTTAATGTTAACCTGTATTGCAGCTTTAAAGTGTTAGCTTGAAATCCGACACTATCTATGATAAACAAGGCACAAACACTGAAGGGAAATAAAGAAAAAGTAAAACTTGATTAACCTTATTTATGTAAATCTGTGTGAACCGGCTCTCCATCCAGTCAAAATGTAACTGTTACTCTAATATTATGTGATATGATTTGACCTGGCCTAATGTTTTGTTCACTGTAATAAAAATATAGTCAAATCACGAACAGTTTCTAAAATCGGAGCAAAAGGCCATGTCGCTATAACTTGTGCTATAAAGGCATCAAGGGTGACGCTGTATGTCAATAGGACACTGAAGGGGTTAAAGATGCTGGAATAAAATATCCCCTAGAATGAGTTATATTTGTTGTGACTCATTCTCAGCAAGTAAACACTGGGCCATGAATTGACAACACCTTCCCTGCCCAGAGGCCTCAACATGTTAAAACCGTACTGAACTCCAAAGTATCACATGTTTATCTATAAACAATTCTTAAAACTAATACCTGAATGATTATCAAAATCCATCAGACTTCTAATTTGTGACATGACAAAATAGGCCGATAAAAAAGTGGACAGGTTCTACACACACACACACACACACACACACACACACACACACACACACACACACACACACACACACACACACACACACACACACACGAGTACTGTAGATCAGTAACACTGAAGGCAGCAAAAGCCCTCTTAAAATGATGGCCTTACTGTGTCTCTGAGTGTCCCGATTAGCCTCTTGTTAACTTTTAATGGCACAACTGTCGCTCGCATGCTGAGAATGACAAATTAGTACTGTGACTACAAGCAGAGCAGGCATCAAAGATTTCTAACTGATTAACTGCCATAGCGCTACTGTCCTTTGTGATCTGTTTGGGCAAGTCTTCAAGCAGAGGCACCAGAATCAGAGACAGCTGTTGACCTAACCATTTTTCATGTAGATTAGTTCACAGCAACAAAGCCCAAATGTGAGACTCTGCATGTAAACTTAACTCACAATGTCATGTCATGTCCATGCTTTTCTTTTGTATCACAGAGGTGCATTAAAAAAAAAAAAAAAAACAACAACATTTATGAGAAGTTCTGAATTTTTTTAAATACAATTCTCTTCTATTATGCAAAACCACATTATCATCAGAAAAGCATGATGCAGTTACAAGTATGGCCTCTGTTAGACCATTGACCTTGTTTCAGAAAAGCCATAGCACTCAACCACAAACTATTTAAAAAAAATAAAATACTAATAATTCATTAAAGGCAGGTTTTAAAAAGACAAAACAAAATGCCCTCTACAAAAAAAAGAAAAGACTAACCACTATGTTTTGTCAAAGTGGAATTCATGTAACAGATCACTGAGAAAAACAAATGACAAAGTCATTGTTAAGACGAAATTCATTCTACACACTTTCCCTGACATCGCCACACAATAAAATGCAAGGGTCAGTGGTACTGAAACAAGGCAAGGCAACTCTAGCCTTTTGCTCCTATGAAAGTGAATGACCTCGGCTATTATTTCTATCTTAGGCACTTTTTGTTCTCAATGTCCAGATGCATGAGCTATTCTTTCAAAGAAAGGACTATGGACACCTCCTTCACAGTTTCCTTTTCTTTAGCGTTTTCACTTCATAAAGCTGCAGTCAATGGGTTTTGTGTGTGGTGAGGGGGGAATGGCACATTCAGTGGTGGTCTGAGCCACAGTCTACATTGGTGGCTCAAGTAGTCTCAGGATTAGGCTTTTGTTTGTGATGAAAGAATTTGAAAAGTCAGTTATTTAAAATTAGTCAGGCTGTTGATTTTAAGATAAAGGTTTTTTTAGATTGGCTTTCTTTAATAAATCACTACGTGTTTCTAAGGGCAGCTGCAGGACAGTTCACATATTCTCCGTGAACCTCATCTCAAATCCTAGTCTTTTGCCCCCAAATCAAAATGCGTTTTTTTTTTAAGAACTTGAGCAAATGAATACAGCTTGGTTTCATTAATGAAAGAAATAGATCTAAAGAGCTAGGATAGAACGAAGAATTACACGTACAATTATTCACGCCATTATAAAATTAGTACAGCAGCATGTATATTCAATTGAATTAAATCAAGCATCCTACATACAAACATAAAACCACCCTGCATAGAGCTTCAATTAGACCCCACTTCTATAGGAAATCAAAACATATAATCTACAGCAGGGGTAGTCAACTCCAGTCCTCAAGAGCTACCAACAGGTCAGATTTTCAGGATATCCCTGCTTCAGCACAGGTGGCTCAATCAATGCACAGGCTCAACCTGTGCTGAAGCAGGGATATCATGAATACCTGACCTGTTGGCTACCCCTAATCAACAGTGATGCCATAGCAAGATAGCAATGAGAAAAATACTTAATATTTACTTAGGAATTTTGCCCCTGTTTGGTCATACAAGAGTTTGTTACAAAATAATAGCTGTTAACATTTTGGAGACAACTGTATACAATGTGGTGAGCACCCACCATGACCATATGAAATATAAAGAAGCCTTTTCTCGTCAGAGGCTGCTGACGCTTACAGAAATCTTGAAGAATTTCAAGATCTCCTGACTTAGGTTATGTGCGTTTTCGATGTATTTGCGCGGCTGATCAAACCATTCCATGCTGATGTACACCTGGAGTGTTTATGTTTTGAATGTGCTCATCGACACAGTTCAATTGTGGGTACATGCCACGGCAGGACTTGAAGTGATGATAATAGCTCAAAATGGTGGAGCTTTTTCTGACCAAAATGGTGGCACCTGTGCTTATCACACAATGTTTGCAGCACTGGTATCCCTGTTTATTGTGCAGTCTACTACTTATAGAGTTTGTTTTCCGCTCCCAATTAAAAATTACTAATTGTAAAAGTACCATTTTACACCTACATTGGTTGCCATTCTTGGGGACTATGCAAATCTGATGCACAAATTGATCAATTATAAAAAATGTCCCTGTGCCCCTTTCAATGTGCTGTTTAAATTAGTTTTTAAATTAGTTAAATTAGTTTGCTTATGTTGAGGGTCCCAGGCCTTAGGGAGCTTGTTAAAGTATTAAAAGATATAGAATAAAGGAATGGAAAATGTCTACCATAGAAAACCAAGTTAAAGATATTAATTTGCACAGCTAATGTGAAGTAATTGTCTGGAAAGGATTCTGCGTCTTTTGATTTTTCTTATCCCAAAATGCCTGTACCACTTCCAAGTGGTTTCATTTAGAACAAAAAGGATTAACTCTACGACAGAACTCTAAGAGAGAAAAAAAACTCTTGCCCGACATAGATGACAAGCATGATAATGACGCCCAGTATGTGCTCTTCATATAATCTTAACTGCGGTTAATGTCATTCAGATGTAGTTTTTCCTTTCTTACCTAGATGTTACATTCTCCCTTATACCCAACAACTCCAAACAACTGAGCTGGGGCAGTAGGCAGGTTTTGTATATTTGTTTAGAGTTACAAACTTTGCCAATACAGTCAAGACTCCAAGAACTAAAAGTGATCCTAAGTGGACTTCAGCCAAAAGAGCACTTCTTAAATGCAAATCCGCTCAAGAAAAGCGTTCGTACAAAGAATTGGATGAACCAGTTACTGCATTGTTTATCAAGTTTCACTTGATTCCTCCTGACAACCATTTAAACAATGAATGTTGGGAAATATCCCTCAAAGAATCAGCAACAATGGTGGGGATCAGAGCCTTTATATTTACTTAATACTCTTTAAAAGGGAGAAACTATTTCTTCCTGAAGGGATTAGAGGTCGTCTTATAAAAGACACCTGCAAACAAAACAAGTGTCAAAAGATCTTTATCATAATTGATATTGGTGTTGTTGAAATACAAATCTGCAGTGATACAGGGATACATCGTGTAAAATAACAATATGGAGGAATGGAGCAATGTTAGCACTGTTGCTATTTGGTTAACATATCAGTAGATACATATAATAAGGAGCAAAGATGTGTCATTTTAGCAGAAGGAATACAACACCGTTCAACGGAATATAGATCCTTTTATGTGGCAGGAGATTAGCATATTTGTTATGTGCCTTCCAATACACACGCGATATACTTAAAATGACATGATCCATGTACCCACTTTGCTGATGTGTCTATTCATTTTTTAAACCCGAATGTAATGAAGAAGTTGTGTGATTTAGCAATGTCTGGTGGACATATAAATAGTTTGTTTTCATATGGAGGTTACAATATACAACACTGTCCACAAATTCACACAATGATTTCAAAGTAATACCCAAGATGCAGTAATGAGCGAGGAGTTCTAAAATCGCTGTTATGAGATCATTCACAGTAGTCATAATTGCAGTAGCAATGAGAGGAATGAACCTCAGTGTGTGGCGCTACTAGCCCAGAAGACACGTGTGCATCACGCGGAGGCATCCACATTAACCGTTGATGGACCGGAGTCCTGAGTATAAAGCAGAAAGCTGTAGCAAATGAAGCCCATAGGCAATCACATAAGTATAGGGAAAAGCTGGTCATGGCGATCATGAGGTCCCCCGACGGGAACCAGCAGACCCCCGCAATGCCAGACCAAATCCCCTAGTGACGGACAATAACGCAGCATACAGTTCAGTGATTGGGGTACTCACAAAATCAACCGCTGGTGGATCGAAGACATCCGGTAGCAGCAGCGTGCATCCACAGGTAAGTGCAGGATAAGGAAAACTGAGAGCACAGCAAAAAACGTGGAACTGGAGGCCAATAGAAAAAATAACAAAAACTTTATTGAAACATGCCTAGTTTAAAAAGAGAAACCTCTCTTTTTAAACTAGGCATGTTTCAATAAAGTTTTTGTTATTTTTTCTATTGGCCTCCAGTTCCACGTTTTTTGCTGTGCTCTCAGTTTTCCTTTTTCCGTAGTCATAATGGCAGCCTGTTATCAGTTTTACTGCAAGGTAACTAATAGAGACTTCTATGTAATCTGTAAAATTAAGTCACAGGATATACTGGTCTGTATTTGGAATTTTCATGCAAAGTCACCTCCCTTCTCCAAGAGTTTACAATCCAATGTTTTTGTGCATTGGTAAAGATAAAGTGACTTGCCCAAGGACACAGATAGTTGCCACTGTTTCAAACAAGAATGCTCTTCTTTAAATGTAGGTGATTGTACCAGGAAGAGAATGTGCTGGTTCTGTCTGGTGAAAACAAAACAATTACCTGAATTTATAGTGAAAGCTGACAGTTGTCTTTACAACTTTAATGCTGAAAGTGCCAGAACAGCCCTGTGGAGCAATTCATTCTGACCCTTTCAATACGAAGGGCTTTAAAGTACATTGTACATGTCTTGCGGATTTGAGATCTCTTACTGGATCAAGACTGGTTTTTGCTACAAGTCTCCTCTTCAGAGATAAAAGCATAATTGAATAAAAGTAGTGTGTATGTTCCTAGAAATGCACCCACGTGAAATGAGTTGCATTTGTGGGTAGGCCAATGGGCTCTAAAGCTGAACGCACAAATCAGGAGCCAGTGCTTTGTTTGACCAAGGAAAGGTCAAATTATCCCGCTCAAGCATACAAATAGATTGTAAGTTCTTATGGGCAGTGACTCAGGGTGAACCGATAAACTTTGTTCAGAGCATGTTAGTAAGATTATTGACATTCTCCCGCAGCAATTTAGTAATTGCATCTTTACTCCTGCTAAAGCCAGTTATTGGGAAAAAAAAATGCAATTTGACAAATCAAAGATTAATAAATCAAACAAGTGTGTTGCTATCTACATCCCAAAATAATTACCTGCTTTAAAATAACATTCTTTATTATGTTCATTTTGTTTGTGTAATGTTCATTTTTCTATTTTGCCCAGAAAATAGGAGGCCTAGTAAACACAAGTTATGTAGTTATCAACACAAACATCTGCTCTGGTTTTTATGGTCGGGTAACAGCTGTAAATAAATAAACAGGATAAAAGTGGCATTTATTTTACTTTCAACAAATGAAAAGGCAGACGAATGCCACCGTCATTTTTGATAGACAGCACGTCGGATCCCAGCCCAAATCCTACGAAGTAAGAGCGTGAGAAGTCAATGTCATCAATACGCTGATATGTGATTTACGGGCTTTATTAAATTGCAACTGTAATAAATAAACATCCTCCGCACCTACTTAGTTCTTCAACCATAACACCTTTCAAACCTATCACTCCTTGGAAGGTATAATTAGCAGTGAATTTACTGCACGCACATATATATGGTTTGACCCAACCTACTGAACACCAACAGTAACCCTTTCCCCTTCGCAGTGATGCACGTTGTGTGCAACGCACTGCCTACCCCACAGGCAAAAAGGAAGGAGTTAAAAACTGTGGCGAATAAGGATTGGCTTTACAAGCTTACAGTCTACATGTATTTACATTATAATTGTTATAAATCTAGTTGTACAGGTTAATGATACATATGTTGTATGCATAATAGTTGGAACTAGAACTACAGCAAATAGCATTATATTGTAATACCTTTGATCTTTTACAATCGTCTTGGCATATACATCTTTTGTGCCTTTGGAGATTTATTATCTTGAGTTACTGTTTTTCTTTCATTCATATTAAGACAGCATTATTTTTACCTTAATATTGCTAATCTTTTCTTTCTTTACAAACAACCACTCCTGGTTTTGTTCAGAAGGTGCAGTGAACACAGCCTCCGTAAAGCCAACACACATTTATAATTTGCCTAATCTTTGTTATCGTTCCGTGAGTTGATTGTTTCTACATGACCCTGACATTTCACAATATAGCACTTTGCTTGCCAGACTGCTGGGAGGCAATTCAGCAGCAACTTCAGGAGAGAGAAAGTATGTAACTATTACATATCTTTAAACAAGGCCCAATATCGAGTTGTGTGTGATTGCTCCAACACTGCAATTATAACTCCCATTAAGTTCTCATTTACACATTTGGCGTAGCCACGCCAATCAGAAGGAACAGACTTTGGCAGCAATATGTTAAACATATAAATAATAGCTATTAAATTATTTATTTCCCTAAACCCTTATTTTAAAGAATATTGTAATATTGTAATGCACTAGGATATTTTTCAAGAGGAAAGACTGAAAAATGAAGCATTGAAATATGCAAAAATAAAAAGGTGTGCATTATATTATATAGATTTGTAGGATTAGATCTCCATAGGGAATACTTGTTGTATCATCTATACATTATACTATTCTTTAGAGCTCCCTCCAAGTACATTTGAAGTATTGAGCTCTTTTAAGATATAGCATTTGGATACCTGGTGTTTCACCAACAGTATGATGCAACTCTGATGTGGCCAATGCAAGTTTGCCATATTGAAAAATGAACACAGAGAAGGTATTTATTTTTAAATGATAAACATCTGATATCCTAAAAGATGTCACATTTATAGAGCACATGTTGAATGTGTTTAATATTAGGGGTGTAGTAACCCTGCATTTCTTGATCTATACCCTTTGCATATGCTGTTTTAGCAATTTCTCCACGCATGATTTACCAGCGGATAACTAGTATTTACTTTGTTCACCTTTCTGGATAGAATTGGGTTATTGTTGCCCTATACCTACTGCGAGTTATGTATATAGATATTGATTGCGTGTTGTAACTTGTTTAATTTTTTTTATACACTAATCTATTTCTGACATAAGCAACAATCATTTCGTGTTTTCATGTACAGTATTTTGTTTTGAGTGCTGATGTTGGTACTGTACTATTTTTTCTAATAAATATCTATAGGGCTTTGTGGGTCCTCTTCGCTCCGTGCACCTTCACGTAGTAACATTGCTTCTGCAGTATAATCATCTAGTGCGGTCTGACCTTCTGTACTTTAAATGTTTACTTATTTCACACGACGTAAATAATTTTTAGTTGTGTTTAAATTTGGTTGTCCAAGTTTATATCTCTGCCTTTTGGCTATTCACAAAGAGTTGCATCACCAGATTCTTGAGTCCATGTTTAAAGAAAAAACCTTCCAGGAGAAGCAAATTCAAAAGTCACGTCCCCGGTGGTGCATTTGCCATTAGGCCCAGCAGGTCAGGGCTTAGGGCGGCAACATTTTGGGGGCGGCATACGTTGGCGCTTGCTGCTCCCTCGTGCGGCTCACAAGCGCTGATCGCGCATTGGCAACGCAACGTCAAGTGACGCTGAAGGAGGGCATTGTATGTATAAATCCACCATTGCATGTCCCCCATCAACCTGACACTTAAAAAGGAGCACGTCATAGAGATTCTTATATCTCTTAATAGATAGGACCATCTAATCAGTCTAGGACATTTCGACATGGCCATGCAGGCACCGCAGTACAGTTCGCTGCCGAGGATAATGTCATCTATCCCTTACCCTAAAAACTTTAACCCATTAACCTAAAACCATAACCTTACCCTAAAAACACTAACCTGAACTCCTTACCCTAAAAACCGCAATCAGTTAACCCCTTACCCTAACCCCTAATCGTAACCCCAATCACCTCAGGGCCGAATCCACCAGCAGCTAGGCTGCAGCCAACTGTCCCTCTGCGGCTAAACCGGATATGACAGAGCATTTTCCTTTAAGCTTATTTTGCAACGAGAGCGGGGATTCAAAAATCCTTAATTAAGTTCTCCTAAAATGTGCAACTGCTAGCCTACGCTTCTCATCTATATATATATATAAAACTGAAATTTTGTCTATGGGTTTGTGCGTTTTCTGATTGGTTGGCGGCCGGCCACACCTCTCGCTGGCGGGATCTCCCATTGGCTGAGGGGCGGAGTTTGCGGGCCAGGGTAACGTCACAAAACAGGGGCTCACAGGCAATCTTTGATCCTCCTCACTCGGCGCTTCTCCTCCTCACTACTCGGAGTGAGTCCGCTCTCCCCATCTGCCTCCCCCACCACCCCCACGAGTCCGCTCTCCGCCTCCTCCTCCACCCCACCCCGAGTTCGCTCAACCCCCACGTGCCCGCTCTCAGGACTGCTGGCTGCGAGCGCGCTTTAGCAGGGCTGGGTCTCCTTCTTGCTAGACCAGTGATTCTACACTGGGGTCCCGCGGAACCCTGGGGCTCCGTGGAGCAGTCCCAGGGGTTCCGCCTGGCCGCCACAGCAATTTCCTGTCTCTCTCCCCGGCTCTCCCTCCCCCCGGCTGTGCCCGGCTCTTCCTCTCCCCGGCTCTCCCTCCGGCCGTGCCCGACTCTCCCTCCCCCCGGCTCTCCCTCCGGCCGTGCCCGACTCTCCCTCCCCCGGCTGTGCAAGGCTCTTCCTCTCCCCTGCTCCCCCTCAAAGCCCGCACACAGCCGCGCTCTAGCGCGTGTGTGCCGCTGCCTCCTGCCTGCCCGCCAGCAATCTGCATGCCTCTGCTGCAGCCTGAGGTGGGGGAAAGAGGGAGATGGGAGATGCAGTGGCGATATATAGGAGATGGGCGGGGGGTGTGATATGAGGGAGATGCAGGGGGGTGATATGAGGGAGATGCAGGGGGGTGATATGAGGGAGATGCAGGGGGGGGGTGATATATGGGATACAATCCTATATGCTCACAGCCATAGCCTCTCCGACCTTGAACATATACTTCAGTCTGACTTTTTGAGACTCGAAAATTAGATTTCCCAAAACAAACTTTTGTAAACACTGACAAGACTGTAACAATGGTATTTGGGACCAAGACTAAATTTTTAAAGCTTTCAGTGACTGAGCTCCAGATCAGAAACAACGCCAACACCTTGATAAAGGGCGCACGGCCGAAACGCGTAGGTGGGCGTTTTCTGTGTTATCAAGGGGTTATGTTTGATCCCCTTATTTAATAAATGGAATTCTTTTTGCCACCATGAGCCCCCTCCATTCTTTTTAGGCAGTGCACTGCCTTTGTTCACCCATCTTCTACTTGCTTGCCTGGTGTATTGCACGCTTTTCAGGATACCTGATGGGACGACTACTCTGAAAGGAAATCTGGAAATCAAAAGTGAGTTTTTCTTGCATATCACTACCTTATATCAATATGGATGGGATCATTTATGTACTGTTTATTGTGCTTGTCAGCACTAGGTACTAGTCCCTTAGCCCTATTGGGGTGTTTTATTGCTGCTCACTATTATATTGGAGTGTCCCTAACAGAAGAATTTATTATCTAGTATTGGGACTTGAATTTTTTGTTGCACCGGTTACCCACATCTCCAACGCTAACACCACCCTAACTCCTGTTACTAGTTTTAAATACCTGGGCATATGGTTTGACTCCCATTTAACATTTGGGATGCACATTGATACCCTGGCATCCAAAACCTATGCCAAACTAGGTGAACTTTACAGGAACAAATCCTCCCTAAGTCTGATGGTCAGAAAGCGTATCACACAGCAGATGCTAATGCCAATTATCAACTATGGAGACATAGTATATGGCTCGGCACCCCAAACCCACCTTCGCAAACTTGACACCCTCTACAATTCAATATGCCGTTTTGTTCTCCAATGCAACTACAACACACATCACTGCGAAATGCTCAAAGAACTAGATTGGTCATCACTTGAGTCTAGGCGCAAAGTTCATCTTTCCGGTCTTGCCTTTAAATACTTTCTGGGTAAGCTACAGTGGTGGCCGCCCTGAGTCTAAAGCGGCCGCCACCGCGGGGATTTTTAAACCGCGTGCAGATTTTTTTTCCCGGCGCCTGCGGCGCTTCCATTGTTCAGCGCCATTAGCGCTGAACGGAGATACGGCTGGGGCGCGGCCGCCAGTTGTGGCTGGCGCGCGGCCAAGTGCGGCTGCTGAAGAAAAAAGCCCCGAACAATTGCGGGCAAGCTTTAGAATAAGCTTAGCCGCAACAGTACCCGTCTATCTGAACAAGCTCCTCCCCCCTACCACATGCAGCACTTATCATCTGAGATCAGACTCCAAATAACTGTTCATGGTCCCACGTTTCAACAAAGTATCCGGCTGCTCCTCCTCCTCTTACCGTGCACCTCTAAACTGGAAAAACCTACCAGAGACTCTCACAGCTGCCACCAGTTTAAGTTCTTTCAAAACTAAGGCTGTCTCACATTTTAATCTGGTCTATAACTGTTACATACGCCTATAATATATATTATCTTTAACTGTGCATGCAATGTCTTGTATATAATGTATACCCTGTTCACTAATGTAACCATGTATTATTTGTCATCTTAACTCTATGTCCAGGACATACTTCAAAACGAGAGGTAACCTCAATGTATTACTTCCTGGTACAACATTTTATAATAAATAAATACTGTCAAAAATGTCCCAGCATTAAGGCAACATATTGCGTTATTGGATGCAATGACATCTGCTACATCTGTATCTCTGGAAGGACAAATACATTGGAGATTGTGCAAAAAAAAGGGCTACTTAGGTGGTGCATGGCCAACAGCATAAGACTGATCAGGGAACACTAAAGAACCTTAATATGTACAGTTTAGAGGAGAGAGGGGTGGGGGCATGACAGAAACTTTCAAGTACAGTAGTTAAAGGGTTTCTACTTTTCCTAATGTTTATTTGTATATATGTGTCTGTAGCACTTATTCCCATCATATCACATATTATTGTGTAATGTGTATTCCTACTCTGAAGCACTACCTACATGGATGGCACTTTACAAATATATATAAACAACAAAGTACAGGAGGGAAAGGGAAAGAAGTGCTAGAAGGTCCTGTTCTGAAGCTGGAGGATGACAGGCTAAGGGACTGTGTGAGGAAGTAATTCTTCACGGAAAGGGTGGTTGATTTGTGGAATAACCTCCCAATAGAGGTGGTAGAGGCTAAAACAGTAAGGGAACGAAAAAACAATATGTTTGGGATAGACATACAGCAATTCTAAATACAATGGAAAGCCAAGTATCAAGTAGGATCTTGGGTTTTACAGCAGATAAGAAAATAGGCCAAGTGTTACTTATCGGGAGGCCAGGTATTTACACCTTTATACCAGGATCATATCACTGAGCAAAACCAAGAAGTAAAACAAATTGCGATTTATTCCTTAGAAACAGACATGCACGCAATGGATTACAATATAGAGGAGAAAACACACTTACTGGGGGTCTGGGCTACAAAACTAAACTTTCGTAGTCGAGATCGTCCATAAAAGTCTTTAGGTTGACCGGGACTTTTTTTTCTTTTCTTTTTTTGACATGTTTTGTTAATCCTTAACCATTTCTTTGTATATTGGTTAATCATGCTTGATGAAGCCACTGTACAAATGAATGGGTGAAGGGTGGGGGTAGTTGACTGGGAAGGGTGGTTAGGCCTCGTGGGTGGGTATCGGGGCAAGGTGGGTTAACCCCTTAAAAACTTTCGTGCTTATTAATCAATAAGGTAATTAAGGGGTTAGGGACATTAGAATGTATTTGCTATGTATTTTTGTGGCAACGGAGGACAGGATGCTGCTTATCCTGATGAGGACATACATCATATTGCTGTGGTAAGTAGAACTGTATTTATTTATGCATTTAATAATGGGCAAATATTCTATTATCCATATCTGGTTAATAGTTATTTTGCACATTACTGTACTGTATGTGTTTGGTGGTGAGGGGAGGGGGGTTGTTTAATTTAAATGTAGGACATGTTTAATTTTTTTTACATACAGGGTTGGTAACTTAGGTCTGCAAGGACCTATGGAGAACACCTGAGGACCCCCGGACACCCATGGGTACAATTTGCGAACCCATAGGGGACACCTGTTGGGAAGACGCAGGGACCACCCGAGGGCCCCCAGACTTCCGTGGGAACCACCCAAGGGCCTCAGACACCTGTGGGGGTGACACGGGGACCCCCAGACACCCGCGGACCCCATTGTGGCCCGCGGGGACAACCTGGAGGCCCACAGCACCTAGCGGGGACCACCCGGAGACCCCAAGACCCTGTGGGCACCCCCCACTGGTGCACTGTGGGGCCTGCGGACACCCGTCAGGGCCACCGAGGACTACCATAGGCCTGGGGTATTAAGCCTGTATGTAAAATAATAAATCATGTTTTTATTGGGGGACACATGGGGTGGATGGGTTATGAATTAATGTTTATTAAATATGGTAATGTTTATTATGGGGCCTAGGAAGTGGTAGTGGGGCTGTTCTGTGTAGTGTTTTTATTGTGGGTTGTCAGGGTGGGTGAAGGGGGTATTGTCCCCAAGGATGGGGATGTAGGCCTCCCTGGTTGGTAGTGGGGGAGGGTGGTTAGGCCTCCCGGGTGGGTAGTGGGTGAGGGTGGGTTAACCCCTTAATTACTCTAGCAGTTACTAACCACTAAGGTGATTAAGGGGTAAGGGGACATTAGATTGTCTTGTGTATTTTTTGCAGCAACGGAGGGCAGGGACGGGGTGAGGATGAGGATGAGGATGGCCTTCATCGTGGGTGCCTGGCAGGGGTAGATGTATTAATTTTATTTCTGATGCATCTTGTATTTTAAATGGGCAAATGCATTATTATCCATATGTGGATAATAGTAATTTTGCCCATTACAGTATGTGTTAGGGTGCGGGTGGGGGGCGTATTTATTTTAAAGTATTTATGTATTTTTTAATTATTTTTGGGGGGCACAGAATTGGTACTGTAGGCAAGCGGGGACCCCTGGACACCTGCGGGGACCACCCGAGGGCCACCGCCGGCTTGTAGTATAACTCCTGTGCATCCCCAAACAATTAAGCTATGTTAGGGGTGTGGAGATAGAGGCGTTAATCAGGCCATTAATAAAGGCATTATACCTGGTTGATTCACCCTAAATCGCATAGGGACTGAAGGGGTTAACTGTATGTGCACCACACTGATATGTTTTCCCCTACACCATCTCTCTTGTCCCCATTTTGCAGCCCCTTCCCTAGCTGCAGTAGTAGGAATGTATACAAACCGTGCCAATTGGTTTTGAGACAAGAGGGAGCTGGGAGCGCTAAACCAAGCGCTAATTGAAGACGCGTGGCTATGTATGGGTGGCCGCGTTGAAAGTATAGGGATCACTTTCTAATCTCTTGACCTCGCAACCGCAAGGTTAATTGAGTAAGTAGTTTGCGGTCTAGCTGAAGTGGTTTCTGTCAAAATGTATCTGCTACCTTGTTAGCTTCATAACTTTAAAGAGGGAAGTCAATTGACGTGGGTATTGAGTTAAACCGCAAACCCACATCATAGCACGTTCAATTAAAGAAGCTAACTTGCGATCGGAATAAGCTAGCACTCTAATTTTTGGAGTACAGTGAGGAATAAAGAAACCATACACACACATAAAATGTATAGTAGTGGCACAAATAGAACATACGTTATTAATAAACTGTGTTATACTGTTAGTTTTAAATGTGAAGACAGGAACTCTTTTTTTGTAAGCCTGGGAAAAATCCTTTAGCATGAAAATATGCTACGGGTGAATGAACTGAGGGATTTTTTCAATTCCGTACTTCAAAGAGCCCCTGCAGAGAGGGAGCCTCAATGTCTATGAGAAGTCCGGAGTTGAAAAGCCTCAGCAATCCTAGGTGCTAGGATGGCCGGGATATTGTGAGTGCCAGATACCGGTGTAAAGTATGCGTACTTCACACTTGGTAGCCAAATCCCAGACTCAGTGTCGATAGGTAAGGGGCTGACCCTAGTATGCTAAGGAGCTCAGGTGTGAAGTTGGCACATGCTCCGTGCAAACAGGGAGGCAGTCCCTGCCCTTTCTGTGAAGTACTGGTAAGTCAGGGATAGGTGGGGAAAATATTACCACGGGCGTGTCAGGAATCGGCGTTCTCCTCTCTTCCCACACAGAGCACTCCCTCCCCGCAGGGAGCCCCTGGACACACAAAACAATCCTGCCTTACCGGCCTCCACGGCTCCTCGCCCTGCCGCCATCGCGGAATCACTCCCCTCGGCGATTCCTCTGCTCAGCGCCGGGTGTGCTCACGCCCTCCTGCACGCACACCTGCACCATCCACTCGCTCGGTTCACACGCGTACATGAGTTACGGAGCACGCTCAGTCTGCACACTCTTATTCCCGTCCCCCGGACCTGAGGCTCCGCCCCCGCACACTGCACGGGCATACTCAGGTTACTAACAAGACTCACCTGGTCTGTTATGCATGCACCAATCTGCAGTATCTCCCTGTAGCTCTTCCTGTCCTGCCTCCGTTCCTAATTGGACCTTCCTGCTTTATCTAGCTCCTCTCTGCTCTCAGTCTTTGCTCGACATAGTCTCTGTATGGAAGTACTTCTGGATTCTCTCAGTGTTTTCACAGGTTCTGACGTGGCTTGTACGACTACCCCCTCTGGCTCTCGATCTCGGCACTCCTTGGACAACGCACACTCTGGTAACCCCTTGAACACGGCTTGGACAACGACCTATCTCCACTCTCCACTCCCTGACTTCGGCGAGGCATCCTTCACTCTATCTCTACAACCGGTACCGGCAAGTATTGTCTACCTTACTATACCTGGCCTGGCAACGCTTCATACCACACTCCGGACACGCTCCCTTTGCTGCGGGTGCGTGTATTACCACTTCCCCCTTCAGCTCAGGGGACGGGTCTGGTCTGCGGGCAGTACCGGCGTAAAACATTATGTCGAGCCCACAAGACGCAGACCAGACCGAACTTCAACAGTTTCTCTCTAATCTGCTTCAGCAAAACCAGGCCATGGCGGATCAAATTGTGACACTTACACGCCAGGTCGCAGTACTCTCAGACAGGGTACCGACCGCGACCCCGTCAGATGTAAGCCCCCACTCCGCAAGCGCAGTTAGCAGCTCAGATGTAAGGATTCCTCCCCCCAAGCCTTATGCAGGTGAACCGCAAGATTGTAGGGGTTTCCTAAACCAGTGTGAGGTGCAGTTTGAAATGGCCCCCCATCTCTACAATACTGATCGCAAGAAGGTAGCCTACATTTATAACCTCCTCACTGGCAGTGCCCTGGCTTGGGCTTTCCCGGTTTGGGAGCGACGTTCTGACCTTACCCAAGATTACCCGGCATTTAAAGCCGAGTTTCAACAAGTACTCGATTCTCCCGCTCGACGGGAGATGGCATCTGTTTCTCTCCTCCAGATCACTCAGGGACGGCGAATGGTGACGCAGTATGCTGTGGAATTCCGGACTCTAGCAGCCGAGACTAACTGGGGACAAGAGGCTCTCGTCTCCGTGTTCTGGCAAGGCCTGGCAGATCCCATCAAGGATGAACTCTCTCACCAATCCAGGCCGGATCAATTGGAGGTCCTCATTGATTTGGCTGTCCGAGTGGATCAACGTATCCAGGTACGCCGCTCAGAGCATCAGCGCACTCGCGTCCATAACTTTCATGTTCCGTTCTCCAGTACTCCCAGCAACACTCCAGCACTGGAGTTGCCAGAGCCAATGCAATTGGGGGTACAACGCATCCGCACACCGATACGGCAGTTCCGCCACGCCGGGGGATTGTGTTTCTACTGCGGATCCATGGAACATCTGGTTCGGGAGTGTCCACTGCGTCCAGGAAACGGGAACACCCAGTGAGTACAGAGGGACTCTCTCTGGGTGTAATGTCTCCACGTCCCCTTTCTAAAGGTGAACTCCCTAAGAAACTTACATTTCCAGTCTCCCTTTCAGACGATAAGTTCAAGACTTCTACCGCCGCTTTCATTGACTCAGGAGCTGGAGGAAACTTCGTGGATCTTGAATTCGCCAGGTTAAACCGCATACCACTCGTGAGAAAGAAGGTTCCCATCGCACTCGTCGGTATCGATGGACGTCCTCTTACCCCGGCCCACATCTCCTTAGAGACAGCTCCCTTGCTTCTGTCCTCACATCTGCACAAGGAGATCTTAGTTCTCGATGCCATTCACGCTCCTGGGATAACCATCACCCTTGGTCTTCCTTGGCTACAGCTTAACAATCTTCTCATTGACTGGACTTCCTCTGCTCCCATTTCCTGGAGGCCGAGGTCAGGCGATACTCATCAACTGCTGGCCAATACCTCTGTTCCCGAAGTTATTCTACCTTCCGTTTACCATCAATTCCGGGACGTTTTCAATAAGGTACAGTCAGACCTCTTGCCGCCACACAGGACTTACGATTGTCCGATCGATCTAGTTCCAGGTTACTCCCTACCCAAGTCCAAGACCTACCCCTTGTCGTTACCAGAATCTCACGTTATGGATGAATATATCCAGGAGAATCTCAAGAAAGGCTTTATTCGTCACTCCAATTCCCCAGCAGGGGCTGGGTTTTTCTTCGTCAAGAAAAAGGACGGGTCGTTGAGGCCTTGCATCGACTTGGGTTTAAACCACATCACTATTAAAAATCGTTACCCCCTTCCCCTTATTACCGAACTGTTCGATAAATTACAGGGGGCCAAGATTTTTTCCAAGTTGGATCTATGTGGTGCCTATAACCTGGTGCGCATCAGGAAGGGGGATGAATGGAAGACGGCCTTCAACACGCGTAGTGGACACTACGAATATCTGGTAATGCCTTTCGGCTTATGTAATGCTCCCGCTGTCTTCCAGGATTTCATCAACGACGTCTTTCGTAAGGTACTCAATATTTTTGTTATTGTATACTTGGATGATATCCTGATTTTTTCCAAAGATCTCCAGGACCATATACGCCACACCTCCTACGTCCTTTCCCGTCTCCGTGAACACCATTTGTACGCCAAACTGGAGAAGTGCACCTTTCATCAGACCTCTACTCCGTTCATGGGGTATATCATTTCCGATGAGGGGTTTATGATGGACTCCGGTAAACTTCAAGCAGTCACTGAATGGCCAAGATCCAACTCTCTCAAGGCCATACAACGTTTTTTAGGGTTCGCTAATTACTATCGTAAGTTTATACAGAGTTTTTCCACCATTGTGGCACCCCTCACTGCGCTCACCAAAAAAGGAGCTGATCCTTCTGCTTGGTCATCCGAGGCCATCTCCGCCTTCGAGACACTCAAGGAAGCCTTTATCTCCGCACCTATTCTCCGTCATCCCAACATCGAACTTCCCTTTGTCCTGGAGGTCGACGCTTCTGATTGCGGCGCTGGGGCCGTTCTTTCCCAGAGACCCACGCCCCAAGATAAGTTACATCCCTGTGCATATTTTTCCAAGAAATTCTCGTCTGCCGAGAGGAACTATGACGTGGGTAACAGGGAACTTCTGGCCATGAAGATGGCTCTTCAAGAGTGGAGACACCTGCTGGAGGGGTCAAAAGAGCTGTTTACTATTCTCACGGACCACAAGAACCTTCTTTACATAGAGAACGCTCGACGCCTTGGTCCACGACAGGCTCGTTGGGCTCTTTTTTTTCCTCGATTCGATTTTCACCTGTCCTATATCCCCGGGACCAAGAACGTAAAGGCAGACGCACTCTCCCGAATACATTCTTCTGAAGAGAGGCCAGAGGAATCGTTGGAGACTATCCTTCCACATGAGAGGATTCTCGCCATGTCTACTTTCAAGAATCTTGACAAGATTTTGCACTCCGAGACGCATTCCCAAGGACTTGGTCGTTCCCGACAACAAACTCTTTGTACCATCCAAATTTGTTCCAGAGATCCTGTCTTGGGGTCACTCCTCTAAATCTGCAGGTCATCCAGGTTTTAAGAAGACTACTGATCTCATTCGTCGGAATTTCTGGTGGCCAAGGATGTCTCAAGATATTCTGGAGTTTACCCGCGCATGCCCCACGTGCGCTCAAAGCAAGACTCTCCGTCAAAAGCCTCAGGGTTTTCTGTTACCTCTTCCAGTTCTCGACCGCCCCTGGTCCCACATTTCTATGGACTTCATCGTGGAGTTGCCCAGGTCCAGAGGAATGAACACTATCTTGGTGGTCGTGGACAGGTTCTCGAAGATGTCCCATTTCATTCCACTTAAAGGATTACCCACCTCCCCCGCCCTTGCTGATATCTTTACGGCCAAAAAGTAGGGGAGCCCCTGCTGCTGCCTCATATAGGTAATGAATGAACGGTGCTTTGGGTATAAACACAATAGAGGGTGGAATAGAGATAGAACCCAATTACAGCACTCAAGTTCAAGTTCTGTGTGTGTAGTGAATGATTTAAAACATAACTTTATTATATCACATATATAAAATAATGGGTGTTAAAAACTGACGACCTGAAGGAGTGACCTTCAATGCTAGAACCATATAGGTTTTAGGGTCTTGGAGTATAAGTGTATTCTGTGAAATACAGATAGCACAATGGGCTGGAAATCCTAATAAGGATCTGTCCAATCTATACTCACTGGCTCTGAGGTAAGTACTAATAACCGCAAGCGCCAAAAGCAAACCAGGTGTGGCTAGATAGTTAATGTGTGCTCAGGAACTGTCAGGTAAGTAGCTACCGGACACTCTGTGAGTTAGGCGCTTGCGGTTATTAGTACTTACCTCAGAGCCAGTGAGTATAGATTGGACAGATCCTTATTAGGATTTCCAGCCCATTGTGCTATCTGTATTTCACAGAATACACTTATACTCCAAGACCCTAAAACCTATATGGTTCTAGCATTGAAGGTCACTCCTTCAGGTCGTCAGTTTTTAACACCCATTATTTTATATGTGATATAATAAAGTTATGTTTTAAATCATTCACTACACACACAGAACTTGAACTTGAGTGCTGTAATTGGGTTCTATCTCTATTCCACCCTCTGATATCTTTACGGAGCAGATTTTCCGGATTCATGGGATCCCTTCGTCCATTGTTTCTGACAGAGGTTCTCAGTTCATATCCAAATTTTGGAGAGCTTTCACGAAGAGATTGGGCATCTCTTCTTCCTTCTCTTCCGCCTATCATCCTCAGTCCAATGGACAAACGGAGAGAATCAATCAATCCCTGGAGAAGTACCTGAGATGTTTTATATCTGATTTCCAGGATGAAACTCCTCTCTTGGGTAGAGTATGCCGTCAATTCTGCAAAAAACGAGTCCACCCGGGAGTCACCCTTCTTTATAAATTATGGGTTCCACCCTCCCTGTCTTCCCATCCCCAACATTGCTTCTGGAGTACCAGCCGTAGATGAACGCATTTCTTCCCTCCAAACCGCATGGTCCAGGATTCAGTCTACCCTTCTCAACTCCTCCCGCAGATTAAAACTACAGGCCGATCGTCATCGTCGTTCGGCGCCCAGTTACAAACCAGGGGATTTGGTATGGCTCTCCTCTGGGAATATCCACCTCAAGGTACCATCTCCTAAACTGGCACCTAAGTTCCTGGGACCCTTCCCTATTTGTGAACAAATCAATCCTGTGGCATTCCGGCTACAACTACCACCCAGTATGAAGATTCCCAATGTCTTTCATGTGTCCCTCTTAAAACCATTTATCTCCAGTCACTTCTTTCCGGATCAGACTCGTAAACCGGATCCCATTACTGTACAAAATAACGAGGAAAACGAAGTTCACTCTCTTTTGGATTCTCGCCTATCCTGGGGTCAGCTCCAGTTCAAGGTGCAGTGGAAGGGCTTTGGCCCTGAAGAGAGATCCTGGGTACCTTCAAAGGACATTCATGCCCCGGCCCTTAAGTCCTTCAGGAAAAAGTTTCCAGAGAAACCGTTCTTGGACCGTCCTGAGGCCGTTCCTGAAGAGGAGTGTACTGTCAGGAATCGGCGTTCTCCTCGCTTCCCACACAGAGCACTCCCTCCCCGCAGGGAGCCCCTGGACACACAAAACAATCCTGTCTTACCGGCCTCCACGGCTCCTCGCCCCTGCCGCCGTCGCAGGATCACTCCCCTCGGCGATTCCTCTGCTCAGCACCGGGCGTGCCCACGCCCTCCTGCACGCACACCTGCACCATCCACTGGCTCGGTTCACACGCGTACACGAGTTACGGAGCACGCTCAGTCTGCACACTCTTATTCCCGTCCCCCGGACCTGAGGCTCCGCCCCCGCACACTGCACGGGCATACTCAGGTTACTAACAAGACTCACCTGGCCTGTTATGCCTGCACCAATCTGCAGTGTCTCCATGTAGCTCTTCCTGTCCCGCCTCCGTTCCTAATTGGACCTTCCTGCTTTATCTAGCTCCTCTCTGCTCTTAGTCTTTGCTCGACATAGTCTCTGTATGGAAGTACTTCAGGATTCTCTCAGTGTTTTCAAAGGTTCTGACGCGGCTTGTACGACTACCCCCTCTGGCTCTCGATCTCGGCACTCCTTGGACAACGCACACTCTGGTAACCCCTTGAACACGGCTTGGACAACGACCTATCTCCACTCTCCACTCCCTGACTTCGGCGAGGCATCCTTCACTCTATCTCTACAACCGGTACCGGCAAGTATTGTCTACCTTACTATACCTGGCCTGGCAACGCTTCATACCACACTCCGGACACGCTCCCTTTGCTGCGGGTGCGTGTATTACCACTTCCCCCTTCAGCTCAGGGGACGTGTCTGGTCTGCAGGCAGCACCGGCGTAACAGGGCGGGATTGGGTGCATATTTTAAGTATAGAACCCTGAACCCTATAAGAATGCCTGCAGCCCAATCCCAGTCAGATTCATCTGATTTGACCAAGTTCCAGCATCTGCAGTTCCGGAGTGTGAGGGGTTAATAATATCGTAACCAAGGATCATCCCCCTCTTCTGGAATTCTTTAGAGCTAAGGGTTCCTTTTTCCTGTTGGCTGAGATATCGGGCTGGCAAGTTGCGCCCCATAGCCAGGAATTGCTACACGGATCGTTTTGCGCACCCTCTTGCATGGGTGCAGGGGTGCCCAGAGACTTTATTTCGTTCCAAGAACATTTGTTTTTATTTCCCCATCCCAGTAAGTGCTTTATTGAGTGTATATTGTGAAGATTTGTGTGTCTGTCTGAAAATAAATAAATTACACTTTATTTCACACAACCTGTGGCTCAGGGCAGAATTCCGGTATTAATTTGTAGATAAGACCTGGTCTACCGTGACAAGGGGGTATAGGGGTTGTTGGGGGCACAGGGGGTGATGTGTTTTGTATTGCAATGTTTATTTGGGGCAATTGTCCCCAATAAACATGCTATAGTGCCTTAACCCCTTCATTGCCTTAGCGAATAGCCGCTAAGGTAATGAAGCTAATTTAATGTATTTTTATTAATATTGTTTGGGAGCATGGGGTCTTCTGAGCTGAACCGTTTTGATTTCTGGCTCATGGACCCCCTGCTTCCTGAGTTACAGGCCCTGGTATGGGGCATCGGGTGCCGGTATCCCATTGTTTACATGTCACGCGACGTGGACGCAATAAAAATGGCGGCGACACTGGCACCCGATAGATAGGCCAACTGTGACTAGAAAGCGTGATAATTAAATAATCACAAATAGTAATGATGTTCTGTGACAAAATACTATAACAGTAAGAACAGATATAATTGCCTAGTTGAAATATTACCTAGAAGAAAGGGTGTGTTACATACATATAAGTAAGCATATACTGAATAAAATAGTGGATACTTAATGAAAGTCCACAGGATGGTATAATAGTCCTTGTGGTGGGTGTTGGAGTTAGAGCGTGCTGGGAATGTGTGTGTTAATTTAGTTCCTGACTGGCAACAGCTGCTTGGAGGTAAGTGGTCTCTCCTCCCAGAGCTCACCGCTCTCCACCTTTTTAACTTTGGAGGTTCTAGCATTTTTCTCAATGGACAGGGCTCACTGTGGTTGTTTCCCCTCATACAGAGGTAAAAGGAAGGGTTCACAGTTTAGTGTTAGGACCTGCATTAATTTTGGTTTACATTGACGTGGTATGCAGGCTTATGACGCTTTGGCCAAAGGGTGTAATTAAATAACCAAGTAAATATTATTATTATTGAAGTATTTAAACTTTATACTTATTACTTTATATGTTTTGTCAATTGGATGTAGCGTTGGGCACCCCTGTCTTTGGTGCTAGCAATGTTCAAGCCACAATTACATTCTTAATATAAACCGAGACAAATAGTGCTTTATGTGCTTTTTTTCACAAACCTTTCAGTATTTTGTCAGTCAAAGAGCCCCCTTCATCCTATGATGCACTGTTAAATTATGCAGAAACACAGCCAGACTTTTAGGTCGGTAAGTGCGATGTGCTATGTCATGATGGTAAACACATGCTCTAGCTTTTATTTTTAACCAGAATCTAGATTACACTATATACACTGTATTCATTATACACACATGCACACACCACTATTCCAATGATTGTATTACCTGCATGAAATCCACAAATGTGTAAGGAAGCAAGTCATCCAAGTGTCCAATATCTTTGGAAAAACGGTTTAGTATCCTTCCTGAAAGAAAAAAATTCAGAAAAGGTGCTTACAATGGCAACAGCTTAAATGCCAAAGTTCAAATGCAATGTTTCCTATTAAGCTAATTTTTTTTCTTAGCAAGCAGTACAATATGTTTCAATTCAGCAGTAACCAAAAGGAAAACACGACAGTCTCTTTCCCTACCTGCTCTGTATGAACCAACACAAAGATCCCATATATAAAAGTGAAAATAAACGCAAATCAAGTTTTTCCCTTACTACAAGTTTTTAATATGTGGAGGTGTAGAAATATGGCAAGCCCACCAGTGAGCTACAGCTAGAATGAATGCGTTAATGAGGCACCCTGAAAGTTAATGAATCACAGGAGCAATATGCTAAAGGATGAGAATTAGAAACCTGAACCATTAAAAAAAAAAAAAAAAAAAAACAATAAGTTAATGCTGACATCCAAAACAACGGATCACTGAACCAAGCATAAAGAGGGTTTCTTAAAAAATGAAATCAAACAAATGGTCAGACTTTTTTTGCTTATGCTATTGAAATAAAATGGCAGACGTAGAAGCATAGCTACATATGTTATTTGATGAATCTGCCTGAAAAGAAGGATTCAAAGTAGACAGCTTAGTTGCAAATAAGAGATCACTTGCAAAATGTGCCTGCATTATGAAGTAGGTGGAGAGCTAAACAGCAATCTTTAAATACTTTACTTATGTGCCATCACTATAACTACATTTCAGAACTCCTTAATTCCCTTCATATTGTGTCTGTGTATTGCGGGATAGTTCAATGACTGCAAATTAAATTGTAAGCAGACTTAACTCCGTAAAAAAATAAAAGGCATCTCATGGAAAATTAACTCAAATGTCCAATGAAACGAGAATAAGGATAAAGAACTACATTTGAATTGGCGATTTATGTCCTTCTCAGAAGTGCACCTCTCCAGCATAAAGGCCTTTACCAGAATGAGATAAGTTTAATAAAATCAAGTGCTGGATCTTGATATATCTTCAGGGTACATTACTAACTGAAAGCCAAAAAAACTTGAAGATGGAGCTTAACTCTTCAAAATGTAATTTTCAGTCGCACCTATCAGAAATGTTCTGGGATTAAAAAGGATATCCACAGGGGAAACATGAATTCATTTTAAAAGGACATAGATGTGATTAGGCTTTAAAAGCATTTGAATGCACATTAGCAGTTGAATAAATGGCAGATACTTTTTCATCTTCTGATAAGCAAAGGATCAAAAGCAATCTGATTTTTCCAATTCTCCCAAAAAAAAGTGCATGCACGTCTCACAGATACCCAAAGCCTGCCCCAGGCCCTCTAACATTGCATAGTGCCCTATCTAACAGGCTGAGGATATGTGTGCCGTGCAGAAAAGCAAAGATTTGCTGTTCCATCTATTGGCCTCTTAATCAAATTGAAGAAACTAGGTTCTTCAATAGAAAGCCAAACCATTTTTCTTCCATGCAAAGAAAACTGAAAAACTGATGGAGAAAGACAGTTCGAAAAAAAAGCTGTGTGTGCTGAGCACGCGCATAGTAAGTGAAACTTCTTTGTTTTTTGTCACATAAATTTTATTTGTGATGGTGATGTTTTTAATTAAAAATCACAAAACAATTTGACTTCCAAAACACAAAAGTTTGACCACATGTTTTAGCTATTTGCACATCTATATTTATAGTAACTGAATTATTTGTGTCTGCGTGTGTCAGTCAGTGTGTGTGTGTGTGTCTGCGTGTGTCAGTCAGTGTGTGTGTCTGTGGTGTGTATGTCTCTCTCTGCGACCTACACCCACCACGACGTAGCTGCGGACAAGGAGAACTCTGTCTGAGTCTCCTCCCCCGGCGGAGCTGTGGGCTGTGTTTCCTGCTGCAGCCAGTCCCCCAGCGGAGGTACGGAACATGGGAGGTGCTCGGCAGCTCACAGGGTGGGGGTGGGGGGGGGCGGGGGATTGTAGGCACATGTGTGTGGGCGCTGTTCGGCGCATCACTGGGGTGTGTGTGTGTCAGTCTGTATGTATCAGTCAGTGTATGTCAGTCAGTGTAGGTGTATGTGTCAGTCAGTGTAGGTGTGTGTCAGTGAGTGAGTGTGTATGTGTGTCAGTCCGTGAGTGAGTGTGTATGTGTGTCAGTCCGTGAGTGAGTGTGTATGTGTGTCAGTCCGTGAGTGAGTGTGTATGTGTGTCAGTCCGTGAGTGAGTGTGTATGTGTGTCAGTCCGTGAGTGAGTGTGTATGTGTGTCAGTCAGTGAGTGAGTGTGTATGTGTGTCAGTCAGTGAGTGAGTGTGTATGTGTATCAGTCAGTGAGTGTGTATGTGTGTCAGTCAGTGAGTGAGTGTGTAGGTGTGTGAGTGAGTGTGTATGTGTGTCAGTATGTCAGTCAGTGAGTGAGTGTGTCAGTATGTCAGTCAGTGAGTGTTTAGGTGTATGTGTGTCAGTCAGTGAGTGTGTAGGTGTGTGAGTGTGTATGTATGTCAGTCAGTGAGTGAGTGTGTATGTGTGTCAGTCAGTGAGTGTGTGTGTCAGTCAGTGTATGTGTGTCAGTCAGTGAGTGTGTATGTGTGTCAGTCAGTGAGTGTGTATGTGTGTCAGTCAGTGAGTGTGTGTGTGTGAGTCAGTCAGTTTGTGTGTCAGTCAGTGAGTGTGTATGTGTGTTAGTGTGTGTGTGTGTGTGTGTGTGTGTGTGTGTGTGTGTCAGTCAGTGTGTGTGTGTGTGTGTATGTGTCAGTCAGTGTGTGTGTGTATGTGTCAGTCAGTGTGTGTATGTGTCAGTCAGTGTGTGTGTGTGTGTGTGTGTCAGTGTGTCAGTGTGTCAGTGTGTCAGTGTGTGTGTGTGTGTGTGTGTGTGTGTGTGTGTATGTGTCAGTGTCAGTGTATGCTTCCTGCGGTTTCTCGCCTGAGGATAGCTGGCCAGCTCCCCCGCAATGATCCTTCTCAGGAGCCCCACCGAGAAGCACTCCTCTCTCACCCCGATACCCTCCATCAGGTGGTTAAGTCCTGAAACCAGGCTCCGGATGTGAAGCTGTAGCTCGGGGGGGCAAGGAGGGCAGCTCCATGTCCCCCAGCCCCGGGATCCTCTTCTTGTCCGGCCAGCTGCAGTTGAGAGCCTGCAGGTCTCCGCCAGGTAGCAGCGGGAAGAGAGAGGAGAAGGCCGGGGCCAGGAATAGGTGCGGGGAGATCGGGACCAGCAGCAGCAGCGCCCACATCACCTCAGCCATGAAGTTCACCCCATCCACTCACCCCCCGCAGCTCACCACGAACACAGCCTTCGACTGGTTGGCAGCGCCGGCCTCGAAGCTGGAGAACTCCTTAACTTGGAGGGCCCCCGCGGAGAGCAGCAGCAGTTCGGCGCAGCCGCACCAGTGCAGGATCTCAGCACTCGTTAGCTGTGACGGCGGTGAGTATGTTGAGCGGGGGGGGGGGGGGGGGGGGAGCAGGAGGGGGGAAAGCAGCAGCAGCGCATCATTCACCCAGCAGCGCAAGGAGGTCTCCGAGCCGGCGTGAGCATCGCCATGGCTACCGCGCATGTCAGCGGGCAGCAGCGGCAGTTAGGAATGGTGGCGGCGGACGTGTGGGAGGAATGGCATGCGCAGGGGGGCTCTGTCTGAGTCTCCAGCCCGGCAGAGCGCGCGGCTGGGACAGAGAGCGGTCAGCGGGTTGTAGCAGGAGAGCCGGTCCCCGCTGCCCCGGATGCCGCCCGTGCCCATCTCCACCTGGGGGAAATTGCGGCCGTTAGGAGCGGCGCCGGCGGCTATCGCCGCCGCCGCCTATGTCATCGGCCATGTGGGGGGAGCAGCAGCCGTTAGGAGCGGCGCCGGCGGCTATCGCCGCCGCCGCATCTGATTTGTGGAGCGGGTGTGATGTCAGTGTTGGGGTCGGGCTGAGCCAGAACACAGCCCGGCCTCAACTGCCAGCACTGACGTCACATCCGTTTCATTTCTGTCTCCACAATTCTTTTTTGCCCCAGTTTGAATGAGGTGCCACTAAGGAAGTTTCACTTCAAAAATGTACTACAAAATGTGAATCTCCTAGTTAAACAATAGCTCATGTAACAGACAATACTCCTATAGCAGAATCCATATAAAGAATGTTGATGCTAACATGCAGACATACCTGTATTACAGTGGATAAGAAAGTGATTGCAACACTCCTCCACACAAAGTACAGTGAAGACTCAGGTTCTCACATTCTGTTTCATACTCATAAACATTATACAGTGCCTAAAAGTACAATCCCACCGAGAACCAGATTATTCTAATGGGTTTATTGGGTTGCAAAGGGTTAGAACCAGGTACTGATACTTCAACATAAAATCATCATCAGATATAACACAACATTTGACAGCCAGATGTAAACAGACTTGCAGTGAAGCCTGACTGATGCGCGGTGATGACGGAGCTCCCAGGCGTCCACAGTATACCTTTTTAATTATAAACAGCTGCTTCTAACTGCTTGCACAGGTTGGTGGAGGGTATAAATGTTTTTCATGGGCAGTGTTATCTAGCACGCCCCTGAGGAAGGTCCTATACAGGACCGAAACGTTGGATTTTTGTGCCTGTTTTTCTTTAATAAAATTGTTCTTTGCATTACTATCCGGAGTGCTGTTTTTGTCTCCCATTGGGTCACAAAGTTTGTGTGTGTGTGTGTGTGTGTGTGTGTGTGTGTGTGTGTGTGTGTGTGTGTGTGTGTGTGTGTGTGTGTGTGTATGTATATATATATCTATATATATATATATATATATATATATATATATATATATATATACATATATCATATACATATTGTGACATAGTCCAAAGATGTTAGGCAGCTTTCTGCCCCATTTTAGGTCAGACAGTGCAGGAATAGTTAAAAATGATCCGTTCCACAGCTTCACATTAACTCAGGCTGCTGGATGGAAAATCCAGACCACAGATTACAATGGGTCTAGTTCTCCCTCACCTGCTCTTCTAATCACTTGCACAGGTATTTAGAGCAAAGAGGTTTGCATTTCAGTCTCTCTCCTTAGAGCCTGGAGGCTGGGGGTATCGCTGCTCCCCTGTATCCAGTTTCGGGGTGGACGGCCCCTCCAAGTATCACAGTACCAGAGGATTTGCCTGGACACTTGGGACCGAGTTCCCACCACGAACAGATAAGACAAAACAAATGTTTATTGCTGTTGCTAAAAGACTGTGCTGTATCTAGTGACCCTAAATGAGAGGGCATTGTTTTAAGCTGGGGAACCAGGTTAGTTGGCCCAGAGCAGTTAGAGGCTGATTCTGTTGTGTAGTTAGATCCCTGAAAGGGATAGGATTTCTTTAGATGATTTGGTTTTTATTTCTTATAAGTGACACTGTGTGAAATGCTATAACACTGATATGAGTAAACCGCTGAATGAAAATATCTGAGTGCCTCTAACCTACACATGTTAAAGCTGCAGTCCCTTACTAGGATGAAAATAAAGCAGGCAGAAGCCTGAGTTAAGCAATGTAATACTTTGCATGTTCCTGTTTGTTGTATAATTAACCCTAGAAGACTGTGTCGGGAAGAACCCAGACAGACGTCAGCGCTACAAAAGAGGGGCGTTTGTCACAATATATACATATATACATATATATATATTTATTGAAATCTTTTTAAAATTTTATCTGGACAATGATTGTAAGCATTGCAACCTGAGGGTTAGGGAGAGTGGGTGTGAACGGTTCTCATAATGTTGTACGACTGATATTGAAATTCAGCAGACGACATGAAAAAGCTTGAAGCTCACATGAAGCTCTTGCAGAGGACTGGCAGTTGATGTCAGTATGTTAATTGGATTTTCTTGCAAAATTTCAAAAGGTTCACAGGTTAGCTGGTTTAACACCAAGTTGAGATCCCATACAGGTAGCAGATTGGAGTTTTGGCCCTAATTTCCAAATTTTCTTTCAAAACAATGGAAACGTTGCTAATCCACAATAGGTTGTCAGAAAAGAGCATCAATCCAGTTAAAGCTGCAGTTCAGTCAATATCCTGCATGTGTTTTTTTTTTTTAATAAATCAGTTCTGTAGTAAGAAAAAATACTTTTAGCATTTTCTGTTTATAAAAAAACAACTTTGAAAGACCAATTTTCTTGTATTCTATTTTAACAGCCATTTGCTAAGGCACTGCCCCTTCATGTCCTGTCACAAGCTCTGGCACACCCCTTTGTCAGCACTGCCCTCCCTCTAGCACTTGTCAGTGCAGGAGTGCTCATGAATATTCATGAGCTTCCACTGCCAGTCAAGCAGATTATAAACAAATCCCAGCTTTTAAATTGTCACCAAATTTTGACCTATCATTACATGGAAAACGAATTGACCTGCAGCTATACAGTTCTTTAGCTAATTAGAGATTGCACACATAAAACTATTGAAGTAAAAAAATAAATGTAAAAAAAAAAAAAAAAAAAAAGACTGAACTGCAGCTTTAAATACCTTTATTAAAGCTCTCCTGTAAAAATTCAAACATCTGCAGTGTCTCAAAATGTAAAAAATTGTAACACTATTGTTGCAAAAGAAGTGTAGACATTGTATACTTCAAGGTATAACAAGGTTTGATTAACTGACTTTTCACACTTAATCTCCAGGCCGAGAGAGAGAAACATTTTGCAGAGTGGATAGCTGATGGGTCCATGTTTTAGTAGATCAAGAAAGAGAGGTACTGTCCAGCTATCTCCTTTTGTTTCTTTTACAAGGTTTGCTCCCAATGTCTCCTTGGCTAAACTGAAGCAATGAGAATAGCCTACATCGTGTTGATTAATTTCCTCATAACTATGACTCACTGGATTAAAAGGAAACAGGTAGACCATTGAAAATGATCATTGAATAATCATGGCATGGAGATTAAAAGACCCTTGATCTTTCCATCTTGAACAGTAAAGCTTGCGATTTTTGCAGATTGACATGAGATCATACAGGGAGTGCAACAGTTTGTTGTTGCAGGTAACTGCTGTTGTGTTGTCTGACAAAAGGCTGATCTTAGAGCAGGTCTAATAAATCAATCAGACCTTGGAAATGTTTGTTTAAGATCAAAAGATGGCTGGAATATCTTATTTTCTATGTGGGCCACTGCTTTTGAGCATGGAGGCCTTGAAAGACCATTTCCCACCAATTTAGCTTTCAATAGCCAAAATAGTTTGATCGTTTGGGTCAAACTTTTGAAATCCTTCCATTTTGTCAGAGATATGTTCTACATGCTATGCAGTAGAAAAAACGAATGGCGCACTGCCAGGGAGCCAGGTGTGGAATAAAAAAGTTTTTCTTTATAGCAGCATGGTGGGAGACAAATTCACCCCCTTAGGGGACACAGACAGGAACCTCCTACGCGTTTCGGACCAACGGGTCCTTTATACTCCTTGATAAAGGACCCGTTGGTCCGAAACGCGTAGGAGGTTCCTGTCTGTGTCCCCTAAGGGGGTGAATTTGTCTCCCACTATGCTGCAATAAAGAAAAACTTTTTTATTCCACACCTGGCTCCCTGGCTGTGCGCCATTCGTTTTTTCTATTGGATGTGTCTGGATTCTGGATCCTTCTTGGCTTGCACGCCGGCAGAGGAACCCTGGAGATGACGTGAGTGGGGCTTATCGGTTTAGACTGTTATAGTTGGGTCTGACTGTTGTCACTGTCATACCTACAAGTCTTTATTTGCCTACCCACTCCCACTGGTATCTCCAGGGTTAATAGTACTCATGTTATTGGATGGAGTTGCTGCGGGTTTGAGCACCCCAACTCTTTTACCTACATGCTATGCACATGGAATCATGCCCAAGGTCAAACTTCTCCTGCTACATTGAGTATACTCAGATGGAACAAATACATTCTTGGTGATGTACACATTTTCCTTAAAAGGTCTGAATTAAAACCTAGATATTTTAAATCTTTTCTTTACTTGCTGTGTCAAAACATACACATAGAAATCAAACCGCTTGAAATTAAATAAGGCAGCTTTCCACCTGCTTTATAATCTGTGTCTGAGAGAATCCATACCACATCCTAAGTAAAAATGTCAGATTCTGCACTTAGTCTGGCTCTGATTAGCCAACCATCCAAACATATGTAACCCCTGTGTGATGAGCTCACATACTAACACTACCCCCTGGCAGGTTCCTCTCCAATGTGCTCAGGAAATGTGACTGTGATGGACATGAGAACAGCCAATAAAAACAGCTGTGGAAGAGGAGGGACTAAAAAAAAAAAATAGAGGGGACTTTAAAAAGAGGACTGCCCATGTTGAAGCTGAGTATTATCAGGTTTGGTTGAGGTCTGCAGAGTGCGCACATGTGCACGTGGCATCAGGAGCAAAGAGCAACAGTTCCAGATGTGGATGAGAAATCAAGCGCCACCAGAGGGGGATCCTCAATGGCTATAAAAGCACATTGGTAACGAAGCTCCCTTTTCAAAGATCAGGCCTGCAACAGGTTCAGTACACAATAAGCACCACGGTGTGCCGGCACGCTCATAAGCCAACCTACCCAAGATTGGAAGGCTACTACACCACTGACTCGCATCCGTGCAGCTTTATTGGGGGTTGTGTAGTAACCTGAAATACTGTGTGTAGTGATCCACATCGGAGGATCCCAAGGTACCTAAGTCAGTAAGGTAGAACTAATTCTATCACTCATACTGTGTCTATTCTTACTACCGTCTGACGGTAGGCCCCTATCTATAGGGACTCAGGCCCCAGCATTAGCCATAGAGGGGGTTACATTGGAGGCGCTGCTGAGATTTATGTTTTCTGATTCAACAAGTGTGGTACACACTATAAGTTCCCCAGTTGCACGGTTAGAAATTGGCACTGTTACAGAAGTCATTAAGACGGTTGCCCCATAGCACCTTTGCAATCATTTTGTTATACCTCACAATGGGTGCAGACATTTTAAGTGATTGGTGCACGCGGAATGGCCTAGAATGTTATAACGTGCTACTTCCAACGGTCCCAGATACAAATGAGGATGTGAGTATCAATGGAGTACTCGGTGCCAATCCCCCATGAGAACGGGCCCAGTTAAGGGAAAAGATTATGCTACAAAACCAAGACTGTATATGTACAGTATTGTGTATGTGTGAGAATGGTATTGACCCTACTAAGGTGCTCAATACTATTGCCGGGAGGGACCAGATGTGGTGTGCTATTGTGGGATGTAAACCTGTTGCTGGTCCTATTAATGTTACTGCACACACTACAGTAGATAAGGTCGAGAGTTCCTAGCTAAAGAGGAAGCCACAATGGAAGCGTTCAGTAATTAAATGTACCCTGAAATACCTACTTCCTCTATGGGACATGCCTCCGCTTCCTCTCAGGATCTTATCACAGCCATGGGACAATTAGAGAAGAAATTAATGCACTACGCAGAGGGGAACAATTATTATAGGCTATGAATCTTTTCTGGAGTAAGCCGAACTCCCCATAGTGAGGATGACTATGAAAGTTGGATAGAGCAGATCACGCAGATGGCAGAAGTACTGGTATATCTGGATGACCTAATGGTGTTTGGGAAGACCTTGGAGGAACACGAGGCCCGCCTGCTGAAGGTACTAGATCGGATGGGCGAGAGTGGACTAAAATTGTCATTGAACAAGTGTCAGTTCTGCCAGACGTCTGTGTCTCATATGTGCGACACATTGTCTGAAAATGGAGTGGCTACTGATCCCTCTAAATTAGAAGCCATTGTATCCTGGCCTAGGCCCAAAAAACTAACAAAATTGCAATCTTTTCTGGGGTTCTGTGGATATTACAGACGGTTCGTGAATATTTTCTTAGCCATAGTACTGTCATTGACGCAATTAACGAAAGGCTACTCGCCACCCAGAGGATGCAATAGTCAAAACTATTTCAAAATGAATGAGGCATTTGGAGACAGATGGACTTCCAAGTGTGAAAAGTTTTTCCTGGTCAAAAAGGCCCATCTCACTAATGCGCCAGTACTCACGTTTGCTGATCCATGAAAACCCTATGTGTTTCATGTAGATGCCATCCTAGAGGATTTAGGAGCAGTACAGTATAAGGAGCACCCCGACGGGCTGAGGCTCGTGGAATACGCGAGTCAGGGGTGGTGCCTCAGAGTAACTACCCAGTGCACAAACTGGAATTCCTGGCATTGAAATGGGCAGTAGTGGACACACTGCATGATTAGCTGTATGGAGCCACCTTTGTAGTGCACACAAACAACCTATTGTTGTGTATACTGTTGTGTATTCTATCATCAGCGAAGTTGGATGCCACTGATCACAGGTGGTTAGCAGCCTTGGTTACCTATCATTTCAACCTAAAGTTCAGAACAAGGAAATAAAACATTAATGCAGACGCCCTGTCATGAATTCACAGAGATACTCGAAGTATAGACGAACAATGGGAAGAAATGGGAAGAAATTGCTGCAGCCAGAGTGTGTGCCTTTTGCAAGCAAACTGAGGTGCCAAGACAGACCACGACTGCAAATCTAAACTGAGTAGTGGACAGTCTGGGGATATTCCCCACAGCGGTACCCCTGGCATACTCTCACCCTTAAGAGTTAACTATGGAGAGGCTACCCCGTTTAAACCGGAAGGATCTAGCACATGCTCAACCGACAGACTCTGGTTTGAAGGAAGTGTGTGTCACGGGAGACCAGCTTTATCGACGCCTTTTTATATCGGGATTATATGACTGAGCAAAGCAAGGAGGTAAAATAAATTGTAATTTATTTCAGGAAAAGGCATACACACAATGTAACACAATTTGCAGGATTAACACACTTACTGGGAACGGGGCTAACGACTAAAACTATCCTTTAAACGAAACTCACAAAAATGACCTCTGTAGGAGCCCTTTCCAATGACCGGGAGGTACTCACGAAAGTCCTGGAACGGATTTCGGCATGCAATGCCAGACGCAACCGCAACGTTCTCAAAAAGCAGGACTTAGAACATTTTCTCACTCAAAATCTTTGAAGCCAGCTCAGAGCATCTTTGAATTTGCCGCTGAAGGTTTGGCGCTTGGAATCTGGACTCCTGATTGGTTGCAAGGCTCTTTATGGGTTTCAGTGTCCCATTCACAAACCTCTACAGCCTATCAGATTGTTCTCCTTGTAGAATTTAGTGACAACTGCGCTCAAATGCTCGATCACAATGGTAGTGAAAAATGGACTCAGGCTAATAAGACATAATGATCCCTGAGGTAGGGGCAAGCAATAAAACCCCATGACACCTCTAATTGGGATGGTCCCCCTCCAAAAGATATGAAAAGTACTCACATATTGCGCTGATCCAAATTTCTAAAGACGTGCAGCCAAGTAAATGTAGATAGCTGTAGAGGAAAGAGGAGAACTGGCGCACAATCCAATGAAGTGGGTCCCAGGATGAACGAAATAGATTATTTATTAATGTAATAACATCCAACAAAAAGGAGTACTCTTTGACAAAGAACTACTGTTTGAAACGCGTAGGAGGTTGCTCTCCTCCGTTTGTTGGATGTTATTACATTAATAAATAATCTATTTTGTTCATCCTGGGACCCACTTCATTGGATTGTGCGCCAGTTCTCCTCTTTCCTCTACGTGGGAATTCTCCTGCCAGCCAATCACCAATTTGCCGGTATTGTAAAGCCAGGAGGGCACCTTTTTTTCCCCTCTGCAAAGGGGCATGCGCCAACCTGGCACCTCTGCCTCTTTGCATACTGAGCTCACCCGCTGTCCATGCACCACAGAGTCTGGGCTCTGGCAAATGGTGGTCGGATTGCCCTGTGTTAGCCCAGGATACGGGTACTCAAGCAGAACTGCAGTACTCCTCTTGTTCAACACCTTGGCATCCCTGAGGCTTTCAAGTCCGGACGCCATCTGGTCCATTGGAATCCATGACTTAGAAATCCCACAGTTCATTTACAGGTTATCAGCATATATACCTATTAAATAGAAGTCTTTAATCAAATATATGGTGTCTTGTATCTTATGTGATGAATGTGTAAGTACCCTGGTGTCAGGGATGGAGTGAGGGGATATACTGTCCACACTCACTAGCACTCATTTTTGGCAAACTTTAGAAATAACTTTTTTAAACTTTTTACACACAAAAAATCACTCAGCTTTATCGCATAGCTGGAGCACCCCTGAACCCCTATACCAGGTTCAGGGTACCTGGGCATGTATCTGGGCACCCCTATTTATATTAGGGACCCCCTGTATGGTTGCAGGTATACCATAACCCCTTCATGCCCGTTCACCTTGTCTGGATAATGCTGCAGCAGGAATCCTGGCGGTGAGTCGTAATAACGTTTTCAGAGCCAGAGTTTGCCCGGAGCAATGTGCTTGGCTGCATCTGAGAATCTCACTCGATTCCCGGAAACAACTCCTGGTGTATCCCATAACTCTGGAACCCCGATACATAGACACATTTTGTAAAGACTTTCTCCGGCAAACCCACCCTGAAACTTACAGCCTAGATATCTCCTGATCCCAGCACCCCACGAAAGGCAAAACACAAATAAATCTTTATTAATGTCGCAAAATTTGCACACAGTCACAGTAATGCATTTCTTACAACTGGCTGACACTCAAGGACCTAAAACACACGGACCAGGGGTAACCAAGTGTGCTTAACCTTTATTAGTGAGCCTGTTAACCCCTTCACATCACAGTGTGGTCAGCCTTGAGGGACCATAAATCAGCCAGGATGGTCTTTGGAATGCCCCTTCAAAGTCGTCTCCTTTTAATGCAATCGCCTAATCTAGTGATCAAGAACGATGTTCAGTCACAAAGAAGTCACAACACACCATAACTAAGCAACTGGTGTTTCTTTACAAGAATAAACAGGTGGTACTCCATTCTCTTCATGATGATCATATTGGCCTCGAATGGCTGGGAATGTCGAAGAATATTGCAAGAACTGTGGAAGGTGTGTGCCTAGAAAGACTTTGCCTATGAGGGCCACACCACTGACAAATATTACCAGCAGTGGACCATTGGACTTAGTCTGTACAGGTGCGCCGACGAGTATTCTAAAACTTGCCTTGGAAAATCTGGGGCTATCACCAACAAGACCCAGGTACATGCTGCAACATTTCAGTGACATTTCTGCAGAAAGACTAATGGCCCATCGGATTAACACAGAAGGGGTCCCTGTCAGTCCCATTCAGTTTGAATGGGACTGCCAGGGACCCCCGCTGTGTTAATCCGATGGGCCATTAGTCTGTCTGCAGAAATGTCACTCAAATGTTGCAGCATATACCCAGCATGTATTTTGAAAGCCGACTCATCAAGAAACTACTACGCATCTACAAAAAAAAATCACACACGCCTTACCACCAACAGGACCCAATTGAATATGATGGGCACATTGAACATTCAAGAGAAGGAACGATGGAGTCTGCATGTGCAACACCTGGCTACTGCTGCTGTTATGAACAATTGGGGAAATAAAAGCCGTTATGACGAGAGTCCTACAGGAGCTAAAGGTCCTACATGGCAGAGTCCTTATCCGAAATATGGGTAAACCTGGTAAACACAAAATAGTGAATCGCTGGAAATCAGAGTCTCAAGTGGTAGTAGAGAAACTACAAGGACTTCTAGTATATCGCGTGAGGCCCGGGAGAGGAGATGGTAAAGAACCTGCATAGGATTCATCTTCTGCCAATAGGGCAGTTAGTGAGATGTCCCGAGAAAGAAAGTATTCCAGAAATAGGAAGTCAACCCAGGAGACGTGATCAACTAAACCGAGGACAGGGTCCTCGGGATAGCCCACCATGCCACAGTAAGCAGGATAGTGACAAGGAGTCGGATCTGGATGATGGATACCAAAGATGGAGAATGTTAGGGCACCGATTGAATATCTGGGATCAGGAAGAGCAGCATCCTCCTCAAGAGGTGTCCCTAATGCGGCCAGGAGAACTGCAGAATGGAGAAAGAGATGTTCTCATTGAGTTGGATTCCGAAGCAGAGGAATTCACCGCAGGTGGTTCTATCGAACAGGTAAGCAAAACTGAATATGAAGTTGTTCTAGATAGTTGTAAGCCTCCTTCATGTGTAGAGTCCGCAGAACATGGTCCATCAGTCCCCTGTGGATCCTCTGAAAAGCAAGGGGAAATAACAGTAGTACCCCCAGTGTTCTTGCCACACCCCAAAAAAGGAAACTAGACTCCCTATGATTCTCCAGGGGTGTCTACAGGAAGTTCCCTTGACTAGTATTTTATTTATTTATAAAAATGCTTTACGACTAAGTAATACATTGAGAGTTACCTCTCGTATTCAAGTATGACCTGGGCATAGAGTTATAAAAATACATGGTTACAGTATGGCTAGATGGGTAGTACCTATGACCCCCGAGATAGGTAACGCTTGGAGCTGTGGGACCATGTGGTGTAACAGTACAGCAATCTGTAAAAATTGTGTGTAGGTTCCACTGTACCTATGATTCTAAGTACCTAGAGAGGATCATGTGTTAGGTAGCCATGTTATGTGTCACAAGGATTGTAATTCGGTTGATGGGGACATCAACATTTTTAGCAGGGCGAGGATGTAACCCCCGTGTGATGAGCTCACACACACACTGGCTCCTGGCAGGTTCCTCTCCAATGTGCTCTGGACATGTGACTGTGATGGACATGAGAGCAGCCAATAATAACAGCTGTGGAAAAGGAGGGACTAAGAGGGAGAGGAGCCTTTAAAAAGCAGGGTAGCCACGTTGGATCAGAGCTGCTGTGAGTGGCAACAGTTTCGGTCGAGATCAGCGAGTAAACATTGCATCAGGAGCAGACCGCGGTAGTTCCAGACATGGAAGCGAGATGAAGCGCCGCCGGAGTGGATCCTCAATGGCTATAAAAGCACAGTGGTACCGAAGCAACCGTTTTCAAAGAACAGGCCTGCAACAGGTTCAGTACACAACGAGCTCCATGGTGTGCCTGCACCATCATAAGCCAACCTACCCAGGAATGGGAGGCTACTACACCACATGAGGAGGAGTGGCTCAGTGAGTAAATACACTGACTGGCACTGAGTTTGCAGCAGGGGAACCCGATTCAGTTCTTCGTGTCAGCTCCTTGTGACCTTGGGCAAGTCACTTTATGTCCCTGTGCCCCAGGCACCAAAAACATAGATTGTAAGCTCCACGGGGCAGGGAATGTGCCTGCAAAATGTCTCTGTGAAGCACTACGTAAAACTAGCAGCGCTACACAAGAACATGCTATTATTATTATTATTACTTACACTGACTAACACCAGTGCCGCGTTATTGGGGGCTGTGTAATAACATGTAATACTGTCTGTACTGATCCTCATCTGAGGATCACAAGGTACCAGAGTCAGTAAGGTATAAGTAAACTAATTGTATCACCCCTACTGTGTCTGTATTCTTCCTGCAGTCTGACCGTAGGCCACGGGTGGTCCAGTAAGTTATTTCTAAGGACTCGGGTCCCAGCTTCAGCAATAGTAAGAAGTCTGGGAGCTAAAAATAGAGGGGTTACATTTAGTCAAGACACAAACCCTCTCTTCTGAGAAATGCATTCAGAACCATGATCTTTGTAAAAATCCAGAGAGTTGCAAAGATGCCAAATCAAGGGTCTGTAACCTGGAAATTCTGTTTGCAGGCTCAAACGAAGAAATGGTGGCGATCCTTGGAGGTTGGTACATGCAGATCGGCATCCTTTAAATTCAACAGATACAAGAAAATACCCCATTTCTATAGATGCTATTATGGATGAGGACATTTTTTTGAGGAGGTGATTTACATACTTTAAATCTATGATCCAGGTAGCACTTGCCTGATACATTGGGGGCTAGAATTATGTTTTAAAACATCCCTCTTTCTTGATTCTTTGGGAATCTTGAAATTGCGAAATTAAACTATACATTTGAATTAAAGAATCTTCATTTTTGGGTGGATTCTATGAAGGAACTTATTTGCCAAAAATGTCTCTTCCTGGCATCTGCACAAATTCAAATTTATCTCCAATTAATTAATCTCCAATTAATGATTTGGAGAACTCGTTTGAGTTGTTGAACGGTTTGCCCCAATTCTTTGAGTCTCGTTCCGAAGAACAGATGGTCTTAAAATTTCCAAATATCTTTAGTTTGATATATTATAAATGATATAAGCAACAGGTGGATGGACTGGGAAAGAGACTGACTGTCACAGACTTAACAAAAATACTTATTCCACTATCGCTAATTCTGCGCGAACATCTTCATTTTTTATGATGATTTGCAAGTCTTATCAATTTGATAATTATTTCTTGTTTTAAAGACATCTGATTCTTCTTTAACACTCCTTTCTTCATCAGAGGAACAAGATCTCTCCCGTTCTTAAATTTCCACCTCAGTGGCGTGGGATGAAACTTTTGTTATGTTTGTGACCTGAATCATTTACTAGATTTTTCCCTGAATTCAGCTCCGATTAGTTCTAGGTTTTGAAGAGAAAAAGTTCATCCATCTGGCTAGGGATTTCACGAACGACCTATTTCGTGATATATTCTTGACAATTTTTTTTTGTATAACCAAAATTTTATTTTCCATTACAAAACAGCTACTGTATTTAGTCTTGACCATGGCTTTCTTGGGCTTTAGAGTACAACTTTCAGAGGTTGTACAAGGAATATGGGGCATAGTAACCTGCAGAGCTGACAAAACAGAATGAGCGGTAAACACACATGCATAGTCTAAGTCTTCCACCAATTTCTGCCTCATATGGGGCAGTAAAAGGGTAAGCACTACTACAGTGGATGAGGGTGTGCCCACTGGTAAGGTCACACCCAGGAGACGGTGTGAGATGCGGATCAATGTTACTCACTGATAATTTCTAATGGTACCAGAGAGAAAGAGTGCCATAGAAATTCCAGATGGAGGATCTCACACAAATCGGTGCCCCTTTACCCTGGCTAGCTCTACAGTAGAATAGCTTCGGGAGACTTTAAACTTTCAGTGCCTGCTGAGGTGGCACAAAGATGGCCTGGGACACAGAAAACATGTAGCAACAACAGCTGGTCCTACAGTACTTCTAATGAGGTACATGAAATATTACTGATCAACTTAAGTCTGTTTTGCTCTACCTCAAGGTGGAAGTAGGCGCATTAACCTATTCGGTGCCAGCTACCATGGGGATGTAGAGGAAAAATGGATAACATTATGATTTGCTAAAAATAGTTTTACAACTAAAACCTGATCACAGCGATTCTGAAATTGCGGCAGCATTTTTTTACCAAAAATATTAGTCCCTAACAAGTCCCTAAACAACGGCATATACTGTATTGTATACACATTGCTTCCATATGTTTTTATTTTGTTTCAAAATAATGTAAAAAGTAATGGAACTGAGTTATGGGTCTATGTATAAGGAATATCTGGGACTGCATTTAATGCAGTAACGCCGTCTAGATCCTTAGACTTCAGAAGCTTCCGCGTGATTGCCAAATTTGGTGTTGTCAACAACATTTCCCTCATAAGAAGCATGGTCACGTCAGCTACAGTATGTGTCTCGTATAACATTAAATAACTTAATCAGAATACACACTGTTCTTAGATCTCTCAAGTAATTAAATAACCATTCAATGCCAATTAATCATAGTTAAATAAGGGCCCTGTGAAAGACGTGCTATGTACACATCTAAGACTATTTAATGCTCAAATACTTTGCAGTATCTAAGTTAAACAATGATTCATTAAACCTCCCTTGCTACACAATGGAGAGGCTAAACCTTAAGTGAATGAGTCGAAAATCTTTTGTTCCGCAATAAAAGACATCAAACCCCAGAGTGTATTATACTTTCCATGTTAACACTGTGAAATACTTTAATTGCGCAAACTGAAACGTGTTCAGGTGCTCTCTATCCATTTTTGGTCTCACAGGTGTTTTCAGTCATTTGCAGTCAATTTGTTCAAATCTTTTGATCCAAGCATGAAAATGCGTGACATTGTACCACACCTGTGCTTTTTTATTTAAAAGCCAGGCTTACTTTGTAGTTCTCTGCATGCACCCATTTAGTTGTTTTGTTTTGTGTACTTGGTCATTTGCAAAATGATTTCTTTATTTATTATTTCTGCCTCTTTACAATGTTTGGCCTAAAACAGGGGTGTGCAAAGTTTCTGACATGTGCCCCCCTGTCTAAACTCCCCTACGGCTCACGCCGGCGTCAAACGACGCAGCAGTGTCATGTGTTCCAGCTGCGTCATTTGACGCCGGGTTGCCATGGAGACGCGTCGCTGGAAGGGAAGTAAAAGTTACAGAGGTCTCGCGATCCCAAGCATTTATTTTAAATGCTTTTGGGGAAGCACCGGGCCTCTGTAGCAGCCACGCCTCCCCCCCCCCCCCCAGAAAATCTCACGCCTCCCCTGTGGGGTGCGAACCCTACTTTGCGCACAGCTGGCCTAAACAAAATGCACTGGTAACTATAGCAAATAATAATAGAATTGAATCAGTAGAAAAGATAGGTAAACCTAACAAGAGTAATTTCCCTTCTTGATTTAATGCATGGGTGTGCAAACTTCCTGTGCCCCCTTGCCTGCTCTCCCCCTTACCTTTAATGCGGCGTCAAATGACGCAGTGGGGTCATGTGATGTCACATCACGTGACACCGCGTTGCCATGGCGACGGGCATCAAATGACGTCACATGACACCGGTTTGCCATGGTGACACGTGGCCCAAAGCCGGCTCAATTCAGGTGAGTTACAGAGGCCTCGCACTGAAGAGAGCGGTACCTCTCTAACAGCCACGCCTCCCCCCCAAAAAATCTAATGGAATCAGGTGCTGACAAAAAGGTTCGTAAAATGTACACATTTTCGGTTCCATTCTAGTCACATTATTCTGTAACTCCCGTTATTTGATATTAAATAGGTTCTCCGAAGCAATACTATATCTATCGAACGCAGGCTAACACCGGTGAGGTATGAGCAGAAATACAGATATCAGAGTTTCTTGTACAAGTTCTGCAAGTGTCCTTCCACCCTTTCAAACCCATTGGGCTGAATTTCTTACACATATTTTTTTTTTTTTTTTTTATAGTATAACTTTGGTACCAAAGCACAGCAGGATAAGGCGAAGTGAAAAACACAAGGAGTAGCACTTGCGTAGTAATCAAACTATTATCAAGCTATTATTGCCTTGAAGTTTATCTAATATATCCGGTCTGCCCTTTAATCTGTGCATCACTGTCTTATGGGGAATGCCCATGATATGTACTAGACTTTGGAAGGTTACAGTACTAAAAGTATTTTCTAGATTGTATAGATTTAGAAAAATGCAGTAAAGGTTGGTCCTTCAGTTGCCCCAAAAAGAATTGTGTGGAGAGCTTCATGTTTGGTGTATACACACACTATATGATTAAAAAAAAAAAAAAACAATTTAACTTTTGAAAGGCTTTCCCAGAAACAAATTGTTTCAATATGCTGAACCTCCTCAAAAATATAATGTTGGTGTATTATTTCTAAAACGCTCTGCAGAAGATTTTCCATTGAGTAAAAAAAAAAAAAAGTTTGGGATAATTGAAAAGTGCCACGACTCAACCATACTTCTCATATCCTATTTAGGCTGGCTCGCCTTGTGTGAACAATTCTGAAACTTTACAAGCAACATTGGGGTTATTCACAAAATGGCAAGAGTGACTGGTGACCATTAACATCCATTCTGTTAAAGCAATACTGAACGGATTATTTTAACTAACCTGGATCAAGGCACCACCCACAATAGGTATGCCACAGTCTTACCAGTGGGAACATAGTAACATAGGTACATAGTAGATGAGGTTGAAAAGAGTAAATGTATCCTACTTATCGTAATTTTCTTTTCCTGGAACCATAGGCGTTAAATCCATCCTTAGCTTAAGTAGGACAGGAAATTGAATTCTGCAGCTAGTAAGAAAAAAGGCCCATCCTCCTACCTGTAGGTAGTCTTTGGTACCTCCCATAGCTGAAAGATGCAACTGATATATATTAAACATAGGGCGGGTAACTATGTGCCCACTGCCATATGGTTTCAGGAAAAGAAAATTACGGTGTTGGATAATTTTTCCCTGTTCCTGTTCCCCATGGCAGTGGTCACCGTAGGGACATACCAAGCAATACAATAAGGGAGGGCAATAATAAATAACACCAATATCAGTTTCAACTAATTTATTTTGTTACTACAGACTGAAGTACTGTGTGACCAAAACTTGCATCAGCTGAGGTCTATAGTATTTCATAAATGTGTTAAATGACCATACGGCTGCCTTGCACATCTGTGCAGGTGACGCCTTTGCTTTAAACGCCCATGATGTGGCCATGGCCCTTGTTAGCCTTTAGACTTAAAATTGGATTTTCTCCTTTTTGTTCAATGCTTTCCTTATGCATGACACAATCCATCTGGACATTGTTGCCTTGGATGTTGCTTGCCCAGTCCTGGATCCTTCTGGGAGGATAAACAGCCTATCCGACTTTCTGATACCTGCACCCGGTTGATATAGGTTTTCAAACATTTCACCACATCCAGATTGTGTAACACTTCCTATATCTTATTCTCCGGTTTTGGACATAATGACTGAATTACAATTTTTTTGATAAGGTGAAATTGGTAAACTGGTCGCATGACTGCCTTATCCTGGTGAATGATAAAGAACTGTTCTTTGCAAGATAGAGCTTGTAACTCTCCCACTCTCCTTGCTGACGTTATGGCTATGAGAACACTCTCTTATATGACAATAGTTTACAAGATATTTGATGTACATGTTCAAAGGGATGTACTGTCAGGGCATCCAGAACCAGCAAGAGGTCCTATGACGGAAATTTACTCCTGATTTTAGGTCTTAATCCTTTGACTACTTGGAAGAAACGAATGAGAAGTCTCTCAGTCGCTAGATTTCTTTCTAGTGCTGATAATTCAGATACGTGCACTTTTAATGAGTCCTCTGTCAAATCCTTCTTGCAGAATTTCTACCAATGTCATGGAGGTTGGTGAGAAGAACTTATGTTTCTGTTGTACACACCAGTCCCTGAAACAAAGCCAAATTCTATAGTACGATAGGGGAGCCCCTGCTGCTGCCACGGTAGTGATTGTGAGCGGTGCTCTTGGGCAATATTGTATATAAGGCTGATAGAAAAGTAACCCAAGTGTAGCACTCAGGCTCACCTTCTGGTGATAAATGTAGTAGTTAAAATGTAATCTTTATTATGCAACAAGTTAAAATAATGGGTGTTAAAACGACGGTCTGAAGGTGTACACTGGATCCAAATACTGTTAGCCGTATTGGCTCAGGATCCTAAAGTAAATAGTGTGTCAATAGACCATTGCTAATACTACACTAGATAACAGTCCTTGTAAAGGATCTGTAGGTCGGTGGAGACGTGCAGGGAATTCTCGTGAGCAAGATAAAATGTACTGTAAATCAATTAGCAAACAAACTGATAAACCAAAATGTAATAAATAGGACGGTTTGATTTAAAGTAGCCGGTATGATTCCTGTGGTACCCAGTTTATAATATATTGAGTGTACCACAGTCCAACCAGCAAATAAAAGGTTTGATCAAGGCTTACCTGGGTCCTCCAAATGTGACTATTAATAGTGATGTAGGTAAATCCGCACCATTACAATAGCCGATGTGACCTTGAATAACCTTTCAAGGAGTGTGCAGCAATGCTCTAAGTAGATCTATATAATACCTAGACCATCTTCACTAGATATAGCCGCTTAAAGATGCCGAGGTGAATAGTGTGGACCGATAGTAGTATATAAGGTCCTTATTGATTTAAACCCCTGAGCATTATTATAAGTATGTGGCTAGATCTGCAGCCACAACAGTGGTTTTAACCACAAGTAACCATGGGGTTAATCATATGTTCAGAGAGTGTCCTCTATTCCCCCTGTGTGGTTAGAGGTAATGAAGTATAGGTTCTTTTAATATTAGAAGAACCATACACTTATAAATCGTTGGTCAGCTGGGTGGAAGTTAATCACAGATAAGGCAGATACTAATGATCAAAAGTAATGTACTGATAAGCAGCCCATGTGCACTGCTATTGTAGAAAGACTTTTATACTGTGGTGAGTATGTTAGCAGGAGTGTATAATGTTGCAGGCTGTTGAGATACAATATCTCTCAAACTTATCAAAGGTACATAGATCTTGAAGGAATAATGTCCCTGTATATCTGAAGGAGGTTTTGCGTGTCCGTCGGGGCACTTAGAAGACCTATATTGTGCAAGGGCAGAGAGCCACACCAGCTCGCAGTGCGAGACAGTCAGGTGCGGTGGCGATCAGACTCTGCACGTGCACGTCTGAAAACAGAGCCGACGCGCGTTTTGCGAGACGCTTTTTCAAGGCAGATTGGTGAGTAATGATGAGGGAACCCTGCATGCTAGCAGGTATATATAGGTCCTCCAGGGGAATTACGTCATTCTTAACCCTTGCTGTATCAGTGCATGTGTGGAGTTCTGCGCTTATGTGCACAGCTATGAAGTCCTGTGTATGGGCACGCACTCTGAACAGAAGATGATAATGTGTGTCTGGCTAAGACTTAATTAAAGCAAAGTTATGCAATATGTCCTTACATTCAGACTAATCGGAGTGAAATGAGATAATTCATTCAAGGGTAGTAGATGATATTGTTGCCGGATAATGCTGATAGTTGCAGTGTGTAAGTCATGAGTTCAATGATGGGTTCTCATTGAAATATAGTGTCCAGAGATACCCTTGGATTTAATAACTTCCATGCTGGAAGAGTTGGTATAATGTCATGGGATATGGTTAATCCCTAACTCAAGAGATGGCAGAAGGTAGGTATGAGGTGGAGTGAAATATAAAGAGTTAAGGGTGGTGTAAGCCATATCCCTCTTTCTGGAAAGAATAGGACTGCTCAAAAGTGTGGGGGTCAAATAAATGGGGTGAACATGTATAACTCATTCAGACCCCTAGGTGCTAGCTTTTCGAGTGTGTAAATCCACTTGGATTCTTTTTGGAGGAGGACTGTGTCCCAGTCCCCCTTCCTTTGACCTCTGGTGAAGTGGTCAATCCCACAAAATTTCACAGCTTTGGTGTCCCCTTCATGACACAGATTGACGTGTCTGGACAAAGGTTTGTCAGCTTTATTTCTTATTGTGCCGATGTGTTCCAGCACTCTCTGTTTAAGGCAACGTCTGGTTTTCCCGACGTAAATTTTCCCACAGGTACAAATGCCTTGGTATACAACGCCTGTGCTGAGGCAATTTATGAAGGTACAAATCTGGTATGTCTTGGTATTGTTCCAGTTGGTAAACTGTTTCGTAGTCTTCATATGTTGACACGCCTTACATCTCTGGCAGGTGTAAGATCCTGTGGGTTTAGGTGGTAACCATGTCCTTGGTGTTTTTCCAGTAAAATGACTATGAACCAGTAGGTCGCGTAGATTCTGTGCCCGTCTACTGGTCATAGATGGCTATTCCTTAGTAACCCCTTTCAGTAGTTCATCGGCCCTTAGGTTATTCGAGGTCACATCAGCTATTGTAATGGTGCGGATTTACCTACATCACTATTAATAGTCACATTTGAAGGACCCAGATAAGCCTTGATCAAACATTTTATTTGCTGGTTGGACTGTGGTACACTCAATATATTATAAACTGGGTACCACAGGAATCATACCAGCTACTGTAAATGAAACCGTCCTATTTATTACATTTTGGTTTATCAGTTTTTTTGCTAATTGATTTACAGTACATTTTATCTTGCTCACGAGAATTCCCTGCAAGTCTCCACCGACCTACAGATCCTTTACAAGGACTGTTATCTAGTGTAGTATTAGCAATGGTCTATTGACACACTATTTAATTTAGGATCCTGAGCCAATACGGCTAACAGCATTTGGATCCAGTGTACACCTTCAGACCGTCGTTTTAACACCCATTATTTTAACTTATTGCATAATAATGATTACATTTAACTACTACATTTATCACCAGAAGGTGAGCCTGAGTGCTACACTTGGTTTACTTTTCTATCAGCCTTATACACAAATTCTGTAGTAGACAGTTGATGTCAACTTGTTACTTGCTTCTAAGAGACTCTGTATAGTCCTATCTGAACATCCTTTGTCTCTTAGGAATTTCCACTTAATCTCCAAGCCACCAGAGCTAGTTATCTAGGATTTAAATGTTTTACTAGGCCCTGATGTAGTAACCTTCGTACATTCGGTAAATGGCACGGCGTGTCTATCGCCATATTTATTAGATGGGCAAACCATCGTCTCCTTGGCCAATATGGCACTCAGTATCACCTCTGCTTGGTTGATCTTTATTTTCCACAATATTTATGCAATAAGAGGGATTGGAGGAAAGAGATATGCCAGTTAGAACTGCCATTTGAAGCTAAGGGTATGTCTGTATTGAACAAGGATGAAAGCGCCTCATTCAGTCCACCTTTCTGTTGTGATATGTGGCCATCTAGCCTACTTCAGATTGACCACAACACCCCACTATTTTGTAAAATACTTGGCTGTCTAAGGTCCATTCTCCAGGGTGAATTTTGTTGTGACGGAGCTAATCTGCTGCCCTGTTTTGTGGCCCTGGTATATGTATGGCTGTCATATTTGTGAAATAGCCTTCTGCCCATGACAAGATTTCTGATGTTAATTTCAGTTTTCCACTCTTTGTTCCTCCTTGTTTGGCTATATATTTTACCACGGTGCTTTTGTATGATCTTATTTATGTTTCCACGTGTTATGTGTCCTTGGAACGCTTCTATAGCTTTCTGAACTGCCTTGAGCTCAAGCAGATTTGATGGTAAATGCTGGTCTTTTGCTGACCAAGTACCTTGCACCACTATATCTATCATCTGTGCTCCCCAGCCTGTGCCGCTGGCACCTGTTATCGTTAACCAATGACTTTGGTGTAGCTTATGTCCTTTTAAAAGATTTTGGGCATTCTCCCATCATCTTAGTTCATCCTTTGTGTGGGTATATATAATTTTATAATATATATATATATATATATATATTTATTTTTGTGTGTCATATTGTAAGAGGCAGGTGCAGACGTACACACAAGAGTTTTGGGAAATTAAACATAGCTTTATTCAGCCTGTCCCTTTCAACAATACACAGAAAACAAAAATATACAAGAGAAACAAACTCCTATCCCTTGTAAGGGCTTATTTACTTCCCCAGTCCCTATCTGCAAGACCTTACCAGTCTCAAAAGGTACCTCAAAGCAGGTGGCCCTTCAGGTCAGTCTGTGGATACGGGTGGGTGTTCATTGAGGGCCTTTTGGTCAGTTTCTGGGTTTGCTGCACCTTGGAAGAAAGGTCTGTTCCTCTTGTTTCTTGCAATCAGCACTCAGTAATCCTGTGTGCTCAAGAATCTCCTGGTTTGTTCACAGCAAGGGGCAATTAAGCTGGTCTGATTAACCAGGTGTAGACTGGTTAATTGTTTTTAGCTGCAATTAATCAGCTCCCTGCTGGATTCCTCAGACCACTGAGGCTTTCTATTGCAGTCTCATGGATACAACGGTTGCTTCCGTTACACATATCCTTTGGATTTCCATTCCATTGTTGCAATACATTTTGCTGTAGAGGCCTCATATGAAGCCCTGCCCATTTATCATATTTAGTGTTGACGTGAATTTTCCCAGGAGCTTTATACAATTGGCTGCGGAAGTGACGCTTGCCGTCCCGAGTGCTCTTGTCCGGACCCTAATGTCTTGGGCCCTTGCTTGAGGTAAACAAACTTCTCCTGCTGTATGAAATTCTATTTCCAGGAATTTAATGATTGTGCTGGAATTAGTTGGCTCTTGTTTTTGGTTACAATCCACCCATGACGTTGTAGGGATTAAATTACTACCTCTATGTTATAATAACCGCTCTTTCCTTTGCGATTTTACCAGCAGATCATCCAAGTAAGGGTTTATTCCTATGTCCATCTTCCTTAATTCCGCTATCAATGGTGCCAACACTTTCGTGAATGTTCTGGGCAATGTTGCTAGGCCAAATGGAAGAGACGTATGTTTGTAATGTTCCTGATGTACTGAGTATCTCAGGAACCATTGATATCATCCAATCGTCAGGTTTTACTTCCTTAATAATGGTGTTTAGTGAGATCATTTTGAACTTTCTTATTTGCAAGTAGGTATTTAGTTCTCTTAGGTCTAGAACTGATCTGAATCCTCTTGACGCCTTTTTTACCCCCAAAAAATCTTGAATAAACTCCTGTTTTCCTCTGAGCTTGATGCACCTTTCTTATTACCTTTTCTTGCAACAAGTCTTTCAGAATGACACTCATTCCCATGGTCTCTTCTTTTGTCCAAGGACATCTTGATATTAAGAACACATCTTTATTTGGAATTTTGTTGAACTCTGGGTGGTATCCGTAGGAAAGGATTTGAAGTAATCACCTATTGTCTATTGATTGAGTCCAAGCAGCCCTGAATTGGATTAATCTTCCTCCAACTGGAGACTGCTGGACCAGTTGACCTTCATGCAAACTTCCCTCTGGAGCCACGAAAAAGATGGTTGTGTCTGCCTCTCAAAGAAGTTTGTTTCGAAAATGGTCTTCCTGGATGGTTTAACTGGCTTCTCTATATTGTGTTTTCTCCGATTGATGAGATGAGGAACAAAATCCCTTTATTCTTCTTTCTTGAGGCAAAAAAAGCACGTTTACCTCCTGATGATTTGGATATATTGAATCCAACTTCTCCCCAAAAAGGAATTCTCCCTCAAAAAGGTAAATTACCTAAACTGTTCTTCGATGCCAAATCCGCCATCCACTGTCTGAGCCACAAAGCTCTTCTTGCGGTTACTGAATATGCCATTGATCAGGCTGCTAATTTCACCGCAACTAGTGAAGCTTCAGCAATGTAGTTGGCTGCCCACTTGATCTCGGATAAAGTTTTTAGAATTGAAGCTTGCTTGACTCCTCTCTCTAATGCTTCCTCAATATTAGAGATCCATATCATTGCTCTTGATAGCGACGTGGTTGATATTGCAGGTTTGCACGGTGCACCTAGTGCCAGATATGATTTGTTCAGAACGCTCTCCATACTTCTATCCATCACATTCTTGAATAATGCTGCATCATCAACTGGTAGGGTGTTTTTCTTTGTAACTATAGATATTGCTGCATCAATTTTCGGAGTTATTTCCCAGCATGTCCCGTCCTTTTGTCCAAAAGAATTCATTTTGTTTAATTTCTTGGGAGTCACTAGATTTCTATCAGGTTGAGCCCATTCTGCTGGTACTGTATCAATCACTTGATGTTTCAGAAAATATCTGGTCTTTCTTTGGGTTCCCCCAAATAATGTATATCTTTGACTGTTATCGTCTATATCTTCTAACTCCAATGTTTCTCACATTGCTTTTATTAGAGGTTCCACCAGTTCTAGATTGAATTCTGATTCCTCTGTATGAACCTTTTGCTCTGAGGAATCACAGTATTCTACTTCAGACAAATGTTGATACCGTACCTCTGATTCGTCAGACGAGGACTCCCTCATTTATACAAACTGGTTTGAGATCTTGATCTCTGCGTTGGTTTAGTTGTTTTTTGTGCTGCTGACAATGCTCTGAGTTACTGTATCTTTCATCTATGACAGAAAAGTATTCATCTGTTAACCTGGATCCCCTGCTGCTGTTTTAAGACAATCACCAGAGTTTCTAAGCTTCTAATGCAGGTTTATCACATGCTGCACACAACTTAGTTTTCATAGCAAATATCTTTTTCTGATGCAGTGCCTCCATTGCCACTTTAGAAGTTCCCCCTTTTGGCTGTATCACAGAGGAACCATGGTGACAAAACATGAATTTAGTACTGCATAATCAACTCTCTTTAGTTGTCTCCTCTAATCTAAGGAATCACCCTGTTTTAGGAAGCGACTCTTTGCTTGCAGCAGCCTCCATGCTGATTTCTGCAATCTTTTCAGCTTCTGATTTTACTTCCTCTCTGCACAGCGTTGCATGCTGTAGATTGCTTTACATTTTCTAAGGTCGGGGCTCCTTCACCTTTCTGATGTCATCTTCAATTTGCCCAATCAGAGCACTGAAGGCATATCTGCACAGCCGTGCTTATGCCTGCGTACACAAGAAGACGGGCACGCGGTATTCAAAAATGTGGGACGCCATGACAGTCATGTCCCCGTATCTGCTGTGTTACACTACATAGTTAAAATCAAGGACAGAACATAGAACACAGACAGAGCCCAATGCTACTTCCAATGACACAGATACACAGTAAAGTACATATATATATATATATATATATATATATATATGTAAATACAACTGTATGCTCATCTGCATGTCTTAGGCAGGTCTGCAACCCCACCTTTCACCATTATCACCCAGCACACAGCACTTCCACTGCAGCAAGGGATTCTGGGAAATGACAAGCAAATGGGCACACAGTGCAACTTTTTGCTTCAAAAACCATTTTTAACATGGTTCCCTATAGGCTTAAGCTTGCTGCATGGTCACAGCTTTGAGCACAGCCAGGGTTAAAGTGCATACCCAGAAAACCCACCCACAGACAGCTGTTTCGACCTTAATGGGTCTCAGTGTGGGGTTGGTTAATTGGGTATGCAAAGAAGCTAAAGGATGGGGTTTACCATACTGAGTTAAGTTATGGTGAGTAAAAAAGTGACAAAAAACCCTCCACAGCAAAGCAAATATGCAAATCTAAATACAACTGTATGCTCATCTGCATGTCTTAGGCAGGTCTGAAACCCCGCCTTTCACCATTATCACCCAGCACACAGCACTTCCACTGCAGCAAAGGATTCTGGGAAATGACATGCAAATGGGCACACAGTGCCACTTTTTGCAACCATATCTAAACTAAAAACATATGGTCATTTAGTTTGATTCTTTGGCCAAAGTATATTAAGCCTGCACATCAAATGCCAAGGTAGACCAAATATGTGCAGGTCCTAACACTAATCAAATTTTTAATAACCTGTATAATACCAGGAAGAAAACTTTATAATAAAGCTGTTGTGATTAGCTGCATAGTTCTTAGTTTGATTGAAGCTCTTATTTACCTGTATAATAACAGGAAAAGCACTCTGAATTAGATTTGTCACAAACCAAACTGCATGCATGGACCTGCGTGTGGTGGAAAATGAATGATCCTTAACCATTAGGAAGCATAGTGGGATGGGGTGAGCTTGGAACCTGGAAAGGAGGAGCCCACCCTCCCTTAATCAGCTGTGACCAGCTGGACAAGATTGCAAAACAGAGAAAACCAGTAAGCTCCTAATTTATATACCCCCAAAGTAACCACAATATATATATTCAACCATGTGGGACGCTATGACAGTCATGTCCCCGTATCTGCTGTGTTACAACTACATACTGAGACGCATCCTCAATCTGCCTGGTCGCATGGGCCTCCATAACAGCAACCCCCCAAAGTGCTCATATAAGTCAGAGCTACAGGAGGAGAGAGGCTGACAACTCCCTGGATTAACTGCACTAGCTGCAGTCTGTTGAGTCCTTTACAAAATAACAAACACTACTCCTAGCTGTAGGACAGACAAAAGACAACCTGCAGGTAGGGGGGGGGGGGCTTTTATGGTACTTCCTGCAGAATTCAATTTCCTGTTCTACTCAAGCGAAGGATGGTCTTAACCCTACGGCGCCCACTGCCATGGGGAACAGGAAATAACGTGTGCCCATCAAGTTCAACCTATGTTAAATTTAGAACACAATCGCACTGCGAATTGGGGGAATTAAAATGGTCGTTGGTAGGAAGCTACAGGCAACCCGATAGGGTCATCATTACTTATTTATTTAGTTAGGGTCATCATTACTTATTTATTTAGTTAGGAAGTTGCAATGTGGTCAACCTGGAATAAAGCAACAAAGCACTCTTCTTAAAAACCCTAATTTCCCAGTCGGTGTACGACAGGTAATGTCACCTCCAGCGAAAGGGCAAAGAGGATTGCGGATTTGAATTTCCATTAGCAATCATATAGTTATTTGCAATTAGTGGATACGCTTATTAAGTATGAACCCATAGCTTTTACCTTATGTATTGTCGATATTGATACCACATTGAGATATGTAACTTGGCCAAGGCAAAACATTACTTTCTTATTCTGAGTATTGGAAAGATGGGAGCTGTATTAATTCTATGATTCATAGAGAATGGGACGTCAAGAATGCTGCAGCAAAGAGTCATTATCGCTATTCGAACTTACAAAAAGGGTTGATTGGTAAATTAAACAAAATACAGTTTGATTTGGAAGTCTAAAAG